>NC_091331.1:7398136-7493136 GCF_038502225.1 Cherax quadricarinatus
ATTAGGTCCATTTTCTTATTGCTCCGTAATGAAAGGTGTTTGAGGTCAGACTACCTACCGTAAACACTACAGAATTACTATTGTGACCAGATATAAACACTGGAAGAGTTCATTTGCGACCCAGTCCCTGGACCTATTATGTACTTCTGTAATCCTTGCACTACCGCTCACAGGATGGGTATGGTGTGCATAATAAAAATGTTAACCTATTGACTTTATATTATAATAAAAAAGAAGCACTAAACCTACAAGAGTCATACAGTAACTAACTTCACAGAAAGTTCCTGGTTATGCAGAGCATTTCGGGCACCTTAAGTTAATCTTGTTCCCCAAGATGCGACCCACAACAGTCAGCTAGGTGAACAGGAACAGCAGGTGTAAGGAAACATGCCTTACATCTTAATCCTGTATTTACCTCTAGTACCATAAAGATCTAATTCCTAACCTTGATAAAATTTGCAGCGAGATATTCTGAGCAATTTCATAAACATGGTTGAGCTTCAGCTGCCGTACCCTATCTGCAACATTCAGAATATCTAGTTCATGTAATTCATCCTGGTCTACATGTTGTCTTGGACCCCAAGTCCAGGATGAATCTCACGATTTTATTCCAGGCAATTTGTAGTCTTAGTTTTTTTTTTCTTTTTTTTTTTAGGGTACAGTACCATGAAGATCAAGAATAATTCATATAATATTGTATAAAAGCTAGACATAGCTTTTATACCGTGTGCCTATCTAAAGAGGAACTTTAACCAGGCGTGTGCTTTTTTTAACTACATTGTTTACTATCAATTCTGACAATTTCTCTCCCTCTCTCTCTCTCTCTCTCTCTCTCTCTCTCTCTCTCTTTCTCTCTGTATGTTAACCTCAAGGCCAGCGTCACGTAGGGCGCCACGAGACAACAATGAAGGCATTCCCGCACCAGCTATCCACACTCCTCTGGGACTCTCTTGTGTTGGAGAGGCAGGGCTGTTTGTGTGAAGCTAGGTGGTGTCGGTAGTGGTTAGAGTGGGGGAAGGTGGGGGTTATGGCGGTGGTTAGTGAGGGGAAGGCGGATGTAGCTGTCAGAGTGCGGGGGTGACATGACGGGTTCGAGTAATGGTGGGTGGTTGGTGTGGTGTAAAGTGCGGTATTGGTGTAGGGGGTCTAAAGAGCTGTAATTTGTGGGAAAAACGGGTGGTGGCTAGTTTGAGGGAAAAGTGTGGTGGTTAGAGTGTGAACAAAGGTTCGTTGGAAAAAATATGAAGATGGGAGAATTTTACAAAGGAAGAAAAATTGTGAATGGCCTGAAGAGGGTGGTGGGAGGATCAATGGTAGAGGAATATGAGAAATGAAGGAGGTATGAAGAAATGATGATGGAAGAAATGTTCGAAACTAAAGGATTGGGAAAAACTAACAAGTTTTTCTTGGTAATAAGGGAAACCGATGGGAAAGAGGGAGATTAAACTGAGTAGCAGATGAGGGAAAAAAAGAGGAAGGTAGGGAGTGATAAGGACAGTGAAGAGGGAGAGGTGGATGAATAAAGGTAAAGAAGGAAGAGAGACGTCTAAACAAGGGAGGGATGGTACGGAAGGTGAGCTTTACCACCTTCTGAGAAATACAACAAAAGGATGTTTGTTAACACACACACCCACAAGGAACTGGCGGGTCCCAGCAAGTCTGTCGGAACTATATATCAATGGTGGGATTCTCCTTTGGTTGCCGGAAGGATCTATTTTTTCATCCCTTCCCCACACACACTCGCACATACCACATTTTATACAGTTACGTCAGGCCCATACTGGAGTACGCAGCACCTGTACGGAACCCACACCTGGCCAAGCATATCAGGAAATTGGAGAAAGTGCAGAGGTTTGCAACGAGACTAGTCCGGAACTAAGGGATATGTCCTAAGAGGAGAGGTTAAGGAAGCGCAGCCTGATAACAGTGAAGGAAAGAAGGACTGGGGGGGGGGAGTGGTGATGTGATAACGTACAAAATACTGAGAGGAATTGATAGGGCGGATAGGTACAGGAAAACAGGAACGCGAGGGCACAGCTGGACGTTGATTATTATAATCACGGGGAGCACTAAACCCGTAGGGTTATATAGAGCCTGTGGGGGGGAAGGTATTCAGGATCAATTCAGGGAACTGGAGCACAGATCCAATTCCCTAGATCATGAGCCCTTCGCCAGCGTCAAGGAACCTCCCTTGAGGGGAGCTGGACGTTGAACACAGATGAGTCAGGGATGTTACGAAGTATTTCTTCAACCTTTCAGCAATCAGGAAGTGGATCGACCTGGCGAATAAAGTCGTAGAGGCAGTATTCATACAGAGTTCTCAAAGCCTAATAGCGATCAATGAGGAGGTGGGGCCAGATTACTTAAGATCAGCGTACAGGAACCTTAGCAAGCATGCTCTCTCTCCCTCTCTCTCTCTCATCATATATATATATATATATATATATATATATATATATATATATATATATATATATATATATATATATATATATATATATATATATATATAATGGCATAAATCATGCCTATATTGGAGTATGCTGCACTAGTATAAAACCCGCATATGGGCGAGCATCTCAAGGAATTGGAGGAAGGGCAGAGGTTTATGATGAGACCAGTTCTAGAGCTAAGAGAGACAGGCTATGAAGAGAGAATAAAGGGAAATATTAATAAAAAAAATTTGATATACAAAATAACAAAGGAATGTAATTAATTCTTAATACTTGAACTGAACATGGGGATCATAATATAATTACTTTATTTATTAACTCTTATTACAAGGCCAATGACGACTGAAATATTACAAGTACCGGGAGATGATTCCAAATGATCTGTCCGTTTCTTAAAGAGTGGATACCAAATATGACCGACAAAAAAAAAAAATAGATACACTTACTCACGAGCATGAAACACTCCTTGGCGAACCAGTCACATCACCAATTTCTTTAGCACTGGTTTCAGAAGTGGCTACGGGAAGGTCTCACAAGAGCAGCCACCTCAATTCCCATCACCTCTGTTCTGCTGTCATTCACTTCGACGCCTTGCCTCTTTTGTTCTTACCAATTCCTCTCCCATCCCCCTCTTTTTACATAGGTGGCTCCACCTCTAGCTATAGTAATTATTTAGGATGTGATCCGACACTCGATCGGCGATTTATTAAGGCGGTCAGATCAACAGGTGACAAAGTTGACAACATAGCTGCCTTTGAGAAATCAGCCTTACAAGTGTTATACATACACAAACAAGCTTGGTGTTTTCATGCTTTATGTGGGTGTAAGTGGTTTTATGTGGGGGCGTATGTAATGCTAAGGGGGTACAAGTTGTAAGTGTATATGATGTTACGTACCTGGAGGTTATTCCGGGGATCAACGCCCCCGCGGCCCGGTCCATGACCAGGCCTCCCGGTGGATCAGGGCCTGATCAACCAGGCTGTTACTGCTGGCCGCACGCAGTCCAACGTACGAGCCACAGCCCGGCTGATCCGGCACTGGCTTTAGGTATCCGTCCAGCTCTCTTGAAGGCAGCCAGGGGTTTATTGGTAATTCCCCTAATGCTTGATGGGAGGCTGTTGAACAGTCTTGGGTCCCGGACACTTTTCATTGGGGGCATTTTGCATCGCCTGCCCATTCTTTTACTTTCGTAGGGAGTGATTTCTGTGTGCAGATTTGGGAGCATTCCTTCCAGAATTTTCCAAGTGTAGATTATGATATATCTCTCCCTCCTGCGTTCCAACGTAGATGTAACTGTTTCAGTGGTTTTAAGTAGGTGTGGGTTTATAGGTTATGAGTGATAGTATGATGAGCGTGATGTTATGTGGATGTGACTGATGTTATTAGGTGGGTGTAAATCATGTTTTGTGGATATCAGTGATATTTTGTGGGTGTTGACGGTGTTATGTGGGTGTGTTTGATGGTATGAGTATAAGTGATAATATGTGGGTACTGGTGCTCACCTTAAGCTGTACTCGCCTAACTGTGGTTGTAGAGGTTTCATCTTCTGGATCTACCTCTCTGCTGGCCACTACTGTATACTACTAGATTCACTCTACTGGTCAATACTGTATACCTGTAGTAGTATACTATTGAACTCATTCTACTGGTCAGTACTGCATACCTGGAGTATACTACTAGATTCACTCTGCTGGTCACTACTAGATTCACTCTGCTGGTCACTACTAGATTCATTCTGCTGGTCCGGTGGTCTGGTGGCTAAAGCTCCCGCTTCACACACGGAGGGCCCGGGTTCGATTCCCGGCGGGTGGAAACATTTGACACGTTTCCTTACACCTGTTGTCCTGTTCACCTAGCAGCAAATAGGTACCTGGGTGTTAGTCGACTGGTGTGGGTCGCATCCTGGGGGACAAGATTAAGGACCCCAATGGAAATAAGTTAGATAGTCCTCGATGACGCACTGACTTTCTTGGGTTATCCTGGGTGGCTAACCCTCCGGGGTTAAAAATCCGAACGAAATCTTATCTTATCTTATCTTATCTGTCACTACTAGATTCACTCTACTGGTCACTACTAGATTCACTCTGCTGGTCACTACTAGATTCACTCTGCTGGTCACTACTAGATTCACTCTGCTGGTCACTACTAGATTCACTCTACTGGTCACTACTAGATTCACTCTGCTGGTCACTACTAGATTCACTCTGCTGGTCACTACTAGATTCACTCTGCTGGTCACTACTAGATTCACTCTGCTGGCCACTACTAGATTCACTTTGCTGGCCACTACTAGATTCACTCTGCTGGCCACTTCTGGGTTACCTCGCTGGGTTTACTCTGCAGTCCACTACTGTGTTCAATCTCTTCTGGCTCGGTGAAACTTCGGATACCAATTCTTAAAGCTATGTATGGATTCTGCTTTAACCACTTTGCTGTGGGCCAATATTATATTATAATCAAATAAAGCGCTAAACCAACAAGGGTCATGCAGCACTGCGGGGCAGAAAATATTAAGTGGGTCAACAGATCAACAGCCTGGCTGACGAGGCAAGCACCAGACAAGCCTGACCCAGGACCGGGAGTACGAAAACTCTCGAAACTCAGCAAAGGTAAACCAGAGGTCCTAAATGCACTAGAAGACAAAAAGAATGCAGATGTAATATATACAGACTTTGCAAAAGCCTTCGACAAGTGTGACCATGGCGTAATAGCGCACAAAATGCGTGCTAAAGGAATAACAGGAAAAGTCGGTCGATGGATCTAATATCCCTGTGACTCGTCTGTGCTTTTAATTTTCAGCTATGTCCTCATGTACCTGGTTGTGAGTGATATTGTTATGTGGGTGCGAGTCATGTTATGTGGATGTAAATGATCTTATGTTGTGTATGAGTGATGTCATATGGGTGTGAGTAATGTGGGTGTGATTAATGTTAAGTGGGTATGAATGTTATACGGATGCGAGTTACTATGTAAATATGAGTGTTGTTATATGGTTGAAAGTGTTATGTGGGTATGTCTGATGTTATGTGAATAATAGTAATCTTGTTATGTGGGTGTTGGTGGTGTTATGTGGATGTGAGCGATATGTAAATGTTAAAGTTATGAGAGTTTGAGAGATGTTATAAAGGTGCGAGTGATGTTATGTGGCTGTTGGTGATAATATTAGGTGGATATTGATGCTATGTGGTTATTCATGATGTTCTGTGGGTGTTGGTGAGGATGTTATATGGGTGTGAATAATTATATGTGGGTGTTGGTGAGAGACTGATTACCTCAAACTCATCTTCAACCGTTCTTTATATTGGGCTGAAGAAGCCTCTGGCTAGAAAAACGCTTCAACCCAAGTGTTGCACAAGTGTCTCATTTATTAGCTTATTGATTTTCTAAACCATTTTTACTAATCTCCCTTATGTGTGATCGGAGGCTCTTGAATAGTCTTGGACCCTTTACACTTATTGTGTTGTCTCTCATTGTATTCAGGACACCCCTGTTTTTCGTTGGGAGTATACTGATCATCTGCTGAGCCTTCCGTAGGTAGTGATTCCTGTGTGTAGATATGGGACTAGTCCCTCTAGGATTTTTCAGGTGTAAATTGTGATGTTTTTTCTTATCTATATTCGAAGGCGTACATGTCTAAGAAATTTCGAATGTTCCCATTAATTAAAGCGTTTGACATAACTTTTTGGCACCCCAGATTCACCTCCGATTCAACAGAGTTAAATCGGAGGCTGCCATAGTGAAGAGCTCTGTTCCACAAGGCACAGTACTCGCCCCCATCTTATTCCTTATCCTCATATCAGACATAAACAGAGATATACGCCACAGCACCGTATCATCCTTTGCGGATGATACTAGGATCTGCATGAGGCTGTCATCTGCTGAGGACGCGGTTAATCTCCAAGAAGATATAAACAAAGTTTTCCAATGGGCAACGGTAAACAATATGATGTTCAATGAGGACAAATTCCAACTACTCCGTTATGGAAAACTGGAGGAGATAATAACTAGAACAGAGTATACTACTGACTCCGGCCATACAATAGAGCAGAAAACTAATGTAAGCGACCTGGGAGTAGTAATGTCTGAGGATCTCACTTTCAAGGATCACAACAGTGCCACGATCGCACGTGCAAAGAAAATGATAGGATGGATAATGAGAACTTTCAAAACGAGAGATGCCAAGCCCATGATGATCCTTTTCAAATCACTTGTTCTCTCTAGGCTGGAATACTGCTGTACATTAACATCTCCATTCAAAGCAGGTGAAATCGCAGATCTAGAGAGTATTCAGAGATCCTTTACTGCACGTATAAGTTCTGTCAAGCACCTTAACTACTGGGAACGCTTGGAAGCACTTGACTTGTACTCGCTGGAACGCAGGAGGGAGAGATATATCATAATCTACACTTGGAAAATCTTGGAAGGAATGGTCCCAAATCTGCAAACAGAAATCACTCCCTACGAAAGTAAAAGACTGGGCAGGCGATGCAAAATGCCGCCAATAAAAAGTAGGGGCGCCATTGGTACACTAAGGGAAAACACCATAAGTGTCCGGGGCCCAAAACTGTACCCCTTTTTTGAAGGTTTTCATTATCCATCGTATCACTTTTTCTCACAGTAGTGATAATGATTATTATTATTATAATCAAAAAGAAGCGCTAAGCCACAAGGGCTATACAGCGTAGTAGTGATAATGAGACTGGTGTGATCCTTGAAGGCGAGATCCTCTAACATTATCACTCCCGAGTCCTTCACGTTTAGTTTTCTCTATTCTGTGGTTAGACTTTGTTATATGCTCCGCTCTAGTTTTAATTTCTTCACGTTTCCATAATGGAGGAACTGAAATTCGTCCGACTGACATATTGAGAGATACACAGCTCTGTGTATATCAAATGTTAATCTCTCTTAAGTATACACTTGTTACTAATATATTCAGGGAAATCAAAGATTCTCTTCCTCTCCCACTCTTTTCGTCCCTTCTCTCTTCCCTCTTCTCCTCTCCCTTCCCCTCTTCCCACCAATCCCCCCCACCAGCAGTACAAGACAGATGTACCCACATACCTGAGTGTTAAGTTGAAGTCGTCACTTATAGCTTCAACCTCTCAAGTCTTCATCTCTACATAAAACTTGCCTCCTTAATTTTTACTTTACGATCAGTTTTACTGTGCTGTTTTTCGTTGTCAACTTCCCTCCTTTTTGGTCGGTATAGCCTATTTTGTAATTTGCCTTTTTTTTCTTTATTATGATTTCATGATCACGTTTAGTTTTCTCGGTTTTTCATCCTTTTACTGTGTCACTGATTTATTTTCCTCTGCCACTTTATATATAATAATGTTATTTGGTCATACAAGTTACTTAAGGTGTTGCAGTTTCGTCTTTTTTGGATACATGGTAAGTGTACTTCTATGCTAAACAGATGTCGAATTCACTGTACTGATAACGTATTTTATAACGTATTTTTAAGAAAGATCACTGCACCGATAACGTACCGTAATTGTGAGAAAGATCACCGAAAACATACTGTAAAGTCAGTACCTGACCACCCGGGCTGTAGTTCGTATGGTGGATTGCGTGGGAAGTCAAAATTCACGAGCCTGCAACCATTGGGCTATCAGTCCACACGCATAAAATAACCATAGTGAAAAAATAGTTACACGCCAAGCGCTTTCGTGATTTCTCACATTAACATACACAGTTAATAACTTTATTTCAATGAGTTATTTTATCTTTTCCCTGGAGGCGGCCCACAACATTCATTAACACCGAGGTACCTATTGACTGCTAAGTGAGGCAGAAGGTAACATTAAAACATTTTAAATAGCTGTTAAAAACTGAATAACGTCCTTCAGGCTTTTTACTTAAATATTCATTATTAGGAAAATTATTACTGAGAAAGCACATGAACGTGAGAATGACTGACGTCTTAGTTATAAAGTATAAAGCTGTTAGAAAATAATACCTGATATGCGTTTTTAACTAATGGTCACTAGTTTGTCAGTTCACTTGTAAAATTCCATAAAAGTCAAAGCTTCCGAAGGCTGATATAAAGTTCTGTAGCAGAAATCAGTCACGTAGATTAAATCTGCGTAATGTACTGATTGTGTACTCACCTACGTGATCTATTGTACAAATTTATATTAAAGTTTGCAAAGGCATTTGTAGGTTTCTTTAAACACAGCCCGTCTTAAAGAAGTTAAATGATTAGGAAATAACGCAAGTGACTTTTATTCCCAAGCTCTCACTAAAAGCAAAGGAATCAACCTAGGTCGACTAGATTACGAAAATATGACAAGAAAAGCACCCACTGGCACAAGAACAAGATCCAATCACTGTTCCACTCGGGGATCAAGTTATGTGCCAAAACAAGAAAAGTACGTCCTGTTATCAGAGTTGAGCAACAATGACCCACCAATGCAAGATGAGAACGACTACTTGACACACCGGGTTAAAGATTCTGACTCAGCCGCAGTGATCCTACTGCCAACACACTCACTATACTACGCTGCCAAACATAAGAGATGGCTCTCCAAGATACCTTCTCTATATGGATGTATGTATACATGCATGTACGTATGTATACACACATTTCGAAGTGTTTAAATTTAGGAAGTTTAGTTTAATAAGTCTATTATGCACCCCACACCCATCCTGTGGGCGGTAGTCAAAAGATTAGAGGTACATAATGGGTCCAGGGACTGGGCCCCAAAGTTTTGATAGCTGAGCAAGTTACAAAGATTTAGAAATAAAAAGTAAAATTAATCTGTAAACAGCTGCACAGAGGTAGAAGTGTTGAAGTGAGGCTTCATTCTCGCATTATAAAAGGATTCCAAAGTTGTGAGGTCGAGTCTTGGTGGTGCTGAAGCCAATAATATGAAATCCCTACAAAACACGAAAAAACTACAAAAACACTGTAAAACACTACAAAAAGTACATAAACACTACGAAAACACTACAGAAACAAAATAAAAACTGCAGAACACTACAAAATACTACAAAAACAATGCAGAAATACTACAAAAACACTACGAAAACTACAAAAAAATGCCATAAAAACAAAAGCATTACAAAAACTGCAAAAAATACTACAAAGACAACATAAATATAAAAAACAAAAGCACAACAAAAACACTATAAATACAATATAAAACACACACACTAACATACACAAAGTGGTAGTGCTTCATTTACAGTGAGTAGTCAGGATATTTTTCCAGAATGGTTTGTAGTATACCAGTGTGAATAAAGCACTTTGAAATTTCTTGAACATTTCTGAGTTGTCATTGAATTCATTAATTTTATAACCAAAGAAAGCCCTAAACCGACAAGGGTCATGCAGTGCTGAGGGGCAGAAAATGGTGCTGAGGCTATAAACAGTTAGGTGGAGAGGGGGATCAGTGGTGAAGGGAGAAATGGGGTGGAAGGGATGCTAAGTGTCAAAGTTCGTATAGTAAAGCAGTTGCTGACAAAAAGTAAAAAAGTGATTGTAAGACAAAGGGCTGTGTGTATGAAGGGATGATATGGTAAGAATGGTAGGTCAGTGGCAGCGCTGGAGGTAAATGCTGCGAGCTCGCTGGTAAACCAGGCAATTTATAAGAAAGTGAGGAACTGAAATAAGGACCTGACAAACCTCACTGAGAGGAACACGGTGTCGTTCCATGACATACCCATGGATAAGGCGAGTATGGCCAATGCAGAGATGGGAGCACACAGTCTCCCGAGTACGGCAACGGTGGTAAGATGGCCACAAACCTAAAAGCTGTTCAATAGGGTGCAATTTGTTATGAAGCATGCCCAACCACCGTTGTTGCCAACCGCCGCGAAGACGGGCAGAGATGACTGGAAAATAATCTCTGAACGGAATACCTCTATAGGAAACTGATAAGATTGCAACAGAAAACAACGTCTTTGTTTTTGCTAGCCACACGGTGCTACCATAGTAGAATACGAAGGACTAATGGATAAGGGGAATCAAATTGTTTAATGGCTTGTAAAGCACTGAGGGAATCTGAAATGATCACAAATGTTGAAGGAGACATATATGTAATAAGAAGCACTA
Source organism: Cherax quadricarinatus (assembly GCF_038502225.1). Classification (NCBI taxonomy): domain Eukaryota; kingdom Metazoa; phylum Arthropoda; class Malacostraca; order Decapoda; family Parastacidae; genus Cherax; species Cherax quadricarinatus. The sequence goes on from NC_091331.1 coordinate 7,408,646, forward strand.
TGAGGATGGCACACAACTTGGCAGTAAAAATACTAGCCGAGTCTAACAAATGGCCTCGGACAACATCGTCTGGGAACACCGCCACGAACTCAACACCGTCAGAAGATTTAGAACCATCTGTATACACAGCAAAGGCATGAGCACACGACTGGAAGTGACCAAGAAAAAGAGAAGCAGTCGTAGGTATGAAAGCCTTGGCGCACGGCAATAGGGGAGAACGGACATGAACTGTTGGAACCTCCCAAGGGGGAAGGGAAAAGGCAGTCACTAAATGAACATACAAGGGAGGCAACTGGAGAGAAGATGAAGAGAAAACAGTTGGAGTAAGCGGGGGTGTTGAACAAGTAATGGGCTTTTACTAACGTCTGAGACCAATCTATATGTAGACGGAACATGAAGGCCATGAGAGCAGACAAAGTAATGAAGGCAATGAGCATCACCACGATCAGTTAAGGAAGGAGCATTCACCTCAGCATAGAGGCTTTCAACAGGGAATGAACGAAAGGCACCAAGGCATAAACGTAGACCCTGATGATGAAGGAGATTAACTTAGAATGAGTTTTAGGAGATGCTGCACAATAGACTTGGTCTCCATAATCCAGCTTGGACAAGACTAGGGTGGAATGCAAACGTAGGAGAGTCCAGTGATCTGCTCCCCATGAACGATACGCAAGAATTTTAAGGAGATTAAGCCAATCATGGCAAGCTGCCTTCAAAGAGGAAATGTGAGATTTCCATGTCAACTGGTGATCGAAAAGAAGGCCAAGAAACTTGACCGTATCACATTCTGGAATACGCGAGCCATGGAAATATAATGGAATATCTGGTTTTCATACTAGAAAAGTTAAATCCATGAGAAGTGGCCCAATGGGAAACCCGTTCAATCGCATCCTGAAGGGTGGCAGCTACCAGGCAACAGTCAGCACCTGCGTAAGCTATAGCGAAGTCATCCACATAAAGTGACAATTAAATATGCGATGGAAGAATGGAAGGTAGGTCATTTATAGCCAAGAGAAAAAGGGTAGTACAGTGGACCCCCGCATAACGATGGCATCACATAGCGATTTTTCCGCATACCGCTTACTTTTATCGCAAAATTTTTGCCGCGCATACCGATTAAAAACCCGCTCACCGATTTTCGTCCGAGACGCGTCCAATGTGCCCTCAGCCAGCCTCACATGTGCCGCCCGTCCCATTGTTTACCAGCCAGCCTCCGCGGTAACATCCAAGCATACACTCGGAATATTTCGTATTATTACAGTGTTTTCGGTGCTGTTTCTGGAAAATAAGTGACCATGGGCCCCAAGAAAGCTTCTAGTGCCAACCCTGTGGTAAAAAGGGTGAGAATTAGTATGGAAATTAAGAAAGATTTTGAAGGGTTTGGGGCTAACCCTGAGAAGCCTATGCCAGTTGTGGAATCCATTGTGCCTACTTCAAAGATTAAGGAAATGTGTGCACAGTGGGTTGAACTGCAAACCTTTATGGATGAAAATCACCCTGACACAGCTGTTGCAAGCCGTGCTGGTGACTATTTCAATGACAATGTTGTGGCCCATTTTAGACAAATCGTAAAGGAACGGGAGGTACAGAGCTCTATGGACAGATTTGTTGTGCGACAGAGGTCCAGTGACTCTCAAGCTGGTCCTAGTGGCATTAAAAGAAGAAGGGAAGTAACCCCGGAAAAGGACTTGCTACCTCAAGTCGTAATGGAAGGGGATTCCCCTTCTAAACAGTAAGAAGATAATGCTCTCCCCTCCTCCCATCCCATCAATCATCACCAGATCTTCAATAAAAGTAAGTGTCATGTAAGTGTGCATGCCTTTTTCAGTTTGTGTGTATTAAAATTAATATTTCATGTGGTAAAAAAAAATTTTTTTCATACTTTTGGGTGTCTTGCACGGATTAATTTTATTTCCATTATTTCTTATGGGGAAAATTCATTCACATAACGATTATTTCGCATAACAATTACCCCTCTTGCACGGATTAAAATCGTTAACCGGGGGTCCACTGTACTAAGGATACAACCCTGTGGGACACCCTCGGCCTGAACAAAGTCTGAGGAAAACGAGGTGCCAACACGACACAAAAATGTCTGTCAGATAAGAAAGCAGTAAGGAAAGTTGGCAGGTTACCATGGAGGCCTCAGGAGTGGGCTTGGGCTAAAATGTTATACCTCCAAGGGGTGTCATATGCTTTCTCAAGATCAAAAAAAAGACTGCTAGGATGGAGTATTTGTTAGCAAAGGCATTTTGTACATAAGTATCCAAGTGGAGCAAGGGGTCCAAAGTAGAGCGGCCCTTACGAAAGCCATATTGGCGAGATACTACGTGCCGCAAACTGCCCTTCTCACACTATACCATTCACTTATATATCCATACCTCACCTATGCTATCTGTGCTTGGGGTTCAACTGCAGCAACACACCTAAAGCCAATAATAACCCAACAAAAAGCCGCAGTAAGAATAATCACTAAATCCCATCCCTGGCAACACACCCCCCCACTCTTCATAGATCTAAACTTACTCCCTGTTCAGTACATCCACACTTACTACTGTGCAATCTACATCTACAGGACCTTAAATTCCAATATTAACCTTGACCTAAAACGCTTTCTTGATAGTTGTGACAGAACCCACAGGCACAACATCAGACACAAACTCTCTATGACATTCCCCGTGTCCGACTAAACCTTTACAAAAATTCAATGTATGTCAAAGGCCTTAAAATCTGGAACACCCTACCTGAAAATTCTAAAACTGCAGACACATTCATCACCTTCAAAACTACTATCAGAAAACATCTTATCTCCCTGATACACCCTGTCAACTAATTACACGAATACCACCTGGTGGTTAACACTTACACTCACTCACCCATTTGACCATAAACAGAAATATCAATCTCAATCTCAAAATAATGAATCTTAACTAGTCATAAGTTGGCCTTTGATACTCCAATACTGAAACTATGTATAGTGCCAAAACAAAAGCATTCACATTGCTAAACTCACAAACTAGTATTTAGTCACTTAGCCATAATACCAACTTACCTCATAATTTTGTAATATTTAAGATTTAATCTAAGTCTGCACGAAATGCCTAGCCATGCTAGGTGTTCTAGTGGTACACTCTGTAATTATTATTTTACTACATGTAAACCACACAATAACCAAATTCTGTAAACTCAGCATTGTAATCCTTATAGAGAATAAACTTTGAATTTGAATTGCGAGTCTCTAAATACCATATCAGACTTTAGCTCTAGAAGAGTTAAAGGTATGTTATACAGCTTCATTCCATTAGAGGAGAAATCCAAGGGCAATTGCTCCTTGGTAGACTTAGATGCAAGAAATGAGGGACAGAGGTAAAGCCCTTGGGAGAAACAGATAAGATAATTCCTGATTTCCGTGGAAACTTCAAGACTGCCCTTGCTTAAAATCTAAAAGACATTCTGTGGTCCGATTATGTTGATAACAGCCCCATGAAGCACGTTTCAAACACATTGTATGGGCACACACAGGAGACTATCAAGGCATGCATGTTTAAGAATGCTTGCCTGAGGTTTGAGGAATAGAACGTGATGCTGTAGTCAAAACTAAGGTTGAAAACTGGTGCACCAACTCACCAATAGAAGACAAAGAAGGGTCCTCACATAAAGTGGTAAGATGAGAGTGTAAGTCCCAATTTGCTCGTCCAAATTGCCAACTGGGGCTACGAGGCGGTCGAGAATACGTAGAAAAGTAAGAATACATAGGAAAGTGATCACTGTTGTGCAAATCCAGGAGAACAAACCAACTGTAATCAAGGGCAAGTGATGAGGAACAGATAAAAAGATCAATGCAAGAGAGAGACTGAGGGAGCGAGTCAAAATAGGTAGGAGCGCCCGTATTTAAAACATGAAGAGGATAAGAAGTGAAAAGTGTCTCCAACTGACCACCATGAGAGTCACAGTGGGACCCTCCCCAAAGATGATAACGAGTGTTAAAATCACCTAACAAGATGGGCGGTGGCAGAGAAGAGATCAAGAACGCAACATCTGAGATACAGAATGCATGGGAAGGGGAAAGATGCAGAGAGAAAACTGTAAACCCCTGTGCAAGTAAATACAGGGTGCGGTATAATGCAGCTGAGAATGAACGAAGACCTGTTGAAACGGTATACCAACGTGCACAAGAAGTGCATTCTCATTAAAAGTTTCGTCAGGTAAGGGATCAGAAGAATCCAACAGCACATAGCCTGAAACGGGACGGATAACTGCTGAATGAACCTTAGGCTCTTGTAACCCAACACACACTGGGGAAAACTGGGAGAGCAACATCTGGAGCTCTTCCCGGTTACCCGAGGACACGAATATTCCACTGTAAATAAGTCATTATTCACAAAGACAGGCATGCTAACAATGAGAAGTGATAACATATACGGGCCAGCAGGGTCAATGAAGTTAATGTGTGGAGGCAACGGAAAGTGTGTAATGTTGGGGTCAGCCTGTTGTGGTGTGAATGTTCGGGTCAGCCTGCTGTGGTGTGAATGTTCGGGTCAGCCTGTTGTAGTGTGAATGGGTGATGTGTTACAAACTTTACTAGAGGCATTTGGGATTTCTTGGGATCCCAAATGTAGCATTTTTTTTTTTAATCAAGGGAAAAGTGTGGGGTTTTATACTGTAGTGCCTGGGGAATGTGAGACATCCAAGTTCAATCCAAGGTGAGGAGTAAATCCAGTTCTTTGGATCAAGAGTCCCACACCAGCAGCTTCAAAATTTGCATGTTGCTAGTTTGGAGTAGGAAACGAGAAGTGAAAGGAATGTAAAGAAAGTATGATGGCATAAACTATAGATTAAGACATTGGATTGTATAAAATAATAAATATAATTTTGAGAACTGAAAGTCACAAGTAATCTCTAAATTGGAAAGGATTCTTTTGGCTGTTTGGGTTCATTGTGAACCATTATCAAGTTGAAGATTAAGACACATGTGCAACAGTAGGGTATCTTTATTGATGAAATGTTTTGCCTACAAAGTATGCTTCTTTAGTCAAATACAGAGGAAGCAGGTATTGTAGTGAAATAAAGATGATGTAATCAGTCCATCAACCTTGGAGAAAAGGTCTTTGAGGTAATCAGTCCCTCAGCCTGGAGAAGAGTTTATCTCCAAGGTCTAGAATGATACGAGGCTGAAACACGAGAACGGAGTCTTAAATACTGTCAAATGTGAGGTGGAAGATCTCGAAGGCACTCCAGGGGAAAGGATTTACTAGTAGAAGTAAGAGAGCAGGTAGCTCTGGAATCCAAACCTTTTCACTTACACTTGGTACAACTGTACCAAGATACTATTGTGCTGCAGGGTCTGACAGTAATGCTGAAAATAGTGTAAATATCGACAAGTTGAACAAGTACAACATTTCATCAATAAAGATACCCAACTGTTGCACATGTCAATCTTCAACTTGTCGGTATTTTATACCATTTTCAACAATGTCAGGTTGCAAATAAGTTGTATTTATGCAAATTTTATCATTTTTTTAATACACCAGCTATCTCCTACCAAGGTAGGGTGACCCACTCTTCCCCCACCACCACCAAAAAAAAAAAAAAAAAAAAAAAAAAAAAAAAAAAAAAAAAACAAAAAAAAAAAAAAAACAAAAAGCTATTAAAAAAATTAAAATATTGTGTCAAAGCAAGGACACATATTGCAGAATTAAAGTCCATTAACTGATAATGAATATCATGGTTAAAATTGTTTATTAGCTCTGCTTTTCAATATACACCTACGTGTCACAACAGGTTCCAACAGGCTTGCAGCAGTGTCTTACCACACTCACAGTATCACTTATGAGAATATAAAGCATATGTTGCAATGCATAAAATATGATGAACATCAATGGCAGCTCTGTGGTGACTTAAATGTTGTTGCTCTTGTGATGGGTTTGCAGGGCAGATACACCATGTACTGCTGCTTTCTATGTAAATGGGACAGCCACCCATGAGAGACTGGTCACCTTGTCAATCATTGGAGCCTGGGATAAAAAATGATCAACATCCACCTCTCAATGAACCAAACAAAATTTGGTACCACCACTACACATAAATCTGGGGCTCGTGAAAAACTTAGTAAAAGCTATGGACAAATCCAGTTAGGGAATCAAGTATTTAACATCAAAATACCGCTCACTGAGTGACGCTAAGATAAGAGAGGGAGTCTTCAATGGTCCTCAGATTTGAGAGCTTCCTAAAGATGGTGACTTTGAATCAGACCTTCATGGGGAGGAGAAAGCTGCTTGGGAAGCATTCAAGGAATTTCTTGGAAACAGAAGGGAAGGCAACTATGAAGAATTGGTGGAAAACCTCATTAAGGTTTACAAGAGCATTGGATGTAACGTGTCACTTAAAATCCACTTTTTGGACTTGCATTTAAACTTTTCTCCAACAAACTGTGGAGCCATTAGTGACAAACATGGTGAAAGGTTTCACCAAGATATTTCATCCACGTAAAAATGGTACCAGGGCAAATAAGCATCAAGCAAAAAGGCAGAGAGTAGGTATGGATTAAAGTTTAAAACATACTGACACATTGTATGTTATAATAAAATAATCAAACATTACATGCCTCGTATCTTTAAACCTGTAGCCAATAAGCATTTTTCAAAGTGATATTTGGATTCAGGACATGAAAATACATAAGAATTAACTAATCTCATTTAAGAAGCATACAACTTTTCAAAAACTGTTGACCAGTGATAGTGGGAGTAATCCAAGGAACCATAGAAGATCCAATTTATTTAATCAAGTGACCTCAGAGACATCAGGCCATATCCACTGAGGGAGGGAGGGAGGGATGGTGGAGTGGGATCAGTACAGTATCAGTATCAGGAAGGGAGCACTAAACCCAAAAAGGTTATGTAGAGCCTGAATAGGGATGGGAGACAACAGTCACATTGGATCCAAGGAGAGAGAGAGGAGATCCAATTCTTTGCTTCAAAAGTTCTTCACTGTCATCTAGACACCTCTCTTAAAGGGCACAAATGCCTATACCCACACATTAACTTTTATAGTAGAGCACTAAACCCACACAGTGCCTGAGAGGAATGAAATGCAATCAGACTCAGTTCAAAGAAAGGGAGGATAGGACATATCTGTTCGATCAAGAGCCCCTCATCACATGTGATCTTCACTGGGTCCCAGAAAGCAAAATATGCTAAGGTAATTAAGCAGAGAAAAGACTATGACAGAGAAATGCAAAAAGCAAACCAATATATAAAAGCCACAAAGAATATAATGGAAGTTAAACATATCACTTTACAAAAGAAACCAAAGACTGGAGGTCATATAGCTTGTATGGACAGTGGAGGACAGGTGCAACACCTTGCATCAAGCAACCTCCTGAATTTTTATTCTTGATCACACCGCCTTTTTTTTTAAGCAGTTGCCACATCCCTGGGCTCGCTACTTACTGATACAGTTTTGCAAAAAACATGCCTGTATTAAAAAATTCTACTAAATACTAACCATGATATTTCTCTATACAATAGTTTGAATTTTTGTGTAATCAGTAGTGGCAAAATGGAATATTGTGCAAGTGCAAGACTAATGAGGGACTCTAGCTAGAATTAGGCACTAAGCAAACTTTTATTGCTACTTATTTAAACAGAGCACTATGATGACACTTGCATGTACATTTCATCCCCCTCCCTTTTTCTCAGTGCACCAAATCAAAGATAAATACTACTCTGTCTTACCTACAAACCTATAGGGACTTGCTAAACAAATATGCATTTCCACCAAATGCCCTGTTCAGTACATGGCTTGGCCATGAATGCTTTCTAACTCTTGTTTTTACTATTATATGATACATTCAGATATATATCTGCAGTGTAATCTATGAGCATGCAGTTTAATACAGTCTATATTATTCATTTTTGTAAAAGAACAGATACCGCCTACAGTCTTAATTCAAATGAACCAACAGACTCAGAACTAGAGGCAGTTGTGACTCAAATACAAAGTTTCCCTCTTTACTTTGTGAATTAATTGTGGAAAGTTACTTATATAGTGACAGTATAATTATATAGGACCAGTAAACTACTAATGTGATCCTTAGTAGTTCCTGTGCCGTTTTAACTCTTGTGATCCATCCGATGGTTTGTGCTCAGTGTGAATCATCGTGGTGGTGAGGAGTCATCTGAGGGATGCCTGATGAGGGGCCATCTGAGGGATACTTGATGAGAGGACCATCTGAGGGATACCTGATGAGAGGCCATCTGAGGGATTTCTGGTGAGGTGCCATCTGAGGGATACCTATTCAATATTTAGTCTAAACTGGTTTATACTCACATTCATAAAAAAATTAATATAAAGGAAAGTGGTTGGAGTTTGGCAAATCTAACTAGCCTATTCTAAATCAAATCCTATACTAGTGAGGGAGACCTGTAAGCTTAAAATTAAATATAACATGGCTTAGAATTTACAGGGAAGATAACTAGAGCTCACACAAGAGGTGGAGTACAGGAAGTTCAGACTGGTTCAAATAGTTTCCAAATTCACTGTAAGATTATTTGAGAGTGAACAAGATGTGAGCTACAGAAAGAGTTAATTAGCAATGAAACAGATTTCAAAATTATCTAATAATTTTAAAAGATTATTTAAAAATTGAGATACTGTAATACGGATTCAAAATTGTAATATGGATTCTGTGTAAATGCAACTGGTTAACTTATTTTTTTTAATAGCATTTAAAAAAGTCTTGATAATATGCTTTGGAGTCATGGAATACATACTCAAGTTATGTGTAAAAATCACTTTAGTTCGCATAGTCGATTTTCTTCCCTTCAACCCAAGTTGGGATCATCTTGTCCCTTTCTCAGTGTCACCAAATTATTTTGGATCTTTTTTCTCACATCATTTTTATTCTAGATATTAATGTCACTCAAAAGGAATATTAGTGATGCTAGAGGTATCAAGTAGAATAATATAATAATCATCAAGCTCCAAGGGTACTGAAAATGGAAATTTCAAACATGCATATGTGATGTATAATGCCTGTATGTTTTGTCTGAGAAAATTCACCATACATACATGTACAATTAGGGAGACTGTAAGAAAATGTTAACAAGGGTTACAGACTGAGGAGAATACAAGGAAAGGGTCCCTACCTAGTCCTCAGAAAGACACAAAACTCTAATATACAGTACTGGAAAACATTGTTTATGAAGGAAGGAAAGCATTCACAACAGTATATATATATATATTTCTGTAATTGTTTGAAAATTTAAAAAAAAAAAGACAATCAGGTTCATAAGTTAAGATGTGGTGTCAAGAGTACAGCAGCTGATCATATTGCCATGCAAAATTTCCTTGCAAACTCTACATAAATTATTTCTGAGAATGGCGACAGTCTAAACCGAGTGTCTAATGCCGACAAAACAGGATAAACCTGAAGGTGCATGCCATGAAAAACTAACATTAACAAGCAAGAAAAAAGTGCAGCTTGTTGCAAAGCAAGTAAACAATGCTCTACTTTGCTTCTCTGCACAAATGCTACAGTTAAACTGCAAGGCAATGGTAATTTACAGTGCTGTAAAACATCAAGACAAAACCTGTCTGCTTCTTATTTGGTAGTCTAACAAGGTGGTATGGATGCCTGAGGCCCTGTATGTTGATATATTTAATTCATTATCTTATTCCATAAAGCTAATCTTATGTTCAAGGCTCAACTCATTCACTCTTGTTAATTCCCATAGTCATCCTCAAATCTTATACTTTGTGGGCTATTGGATGGAGGAATTAGTAAGACATCTCAGTCCAAATACATATGTCCAGTTATGAAAAAACCCATTGAAGTAATGGGTGGTAGCTCAGAGACTGCTGTGCCACAGTTCTGGCATAAATTTAACATTGCAGATTTTCTTGTGTAAATGTAAATAAAGGCTAGAGTTAATTATGACCTTCAGTGATGAATAATTTCTCTGTTTTTTTACCTGTGGAAGGAGTTTGTTACAATAAGTTTTTGTAGATGGGTAGTCGAATATGCTGTAGAGGTTGCGTGGAGGTTATGTATACAGTCATAGGCTAGAACTGGGCTTTATTAATGAAATGGGTACACTAGGCAGATATCTGTTGAGGGTTGCCAGGAGCCAGTCCTAGGGTGAGATGTTGACTGATGTTCTCGTAAGCAGGGAGTGAAAGAGGTGGTTGGTTGGGAGGGCAGTCCTCGGGCCTGCCATCTGCCAGGCACTTCTGAAACTAGGCCTTAGGCTTAGGCCAGCAATTCCCTCTAGTGGGAGTTATGTGAAACAGGTAGGTAAGCATAATGTCTACAGGTTAGGTCGAGGAAATTGCGGATCTGGCAAGAACCATGACATGAGGGCTTTGCAGATGCATGAACAAGACGTAAATGAATTGCTACAGTTATTATTAAGATTCTTAATATTAGAGCATAAGTCAATATATCCATACTCATTATTTATCATTTCTAAACTCATACTTCTAACTAATCCTAGTTTAAAGTCCTAACAACCCCCTCAACTGATTGTGAAGGACCTGTCTAGTATGAGGAGGTTGACAAGGAACCAATTGCCAGAGGAACCAGATTCACAGGAAAGAAGCCACTAAAAAAAATAGTATGAGAAAGAAGAACTTGAAGATAAACTTCTTAACACTGTAAGAGATCCTTGAGGAAATCCATGATATTGGTAAAACTATTGAATTTTCACTTAAAAATATCTTGAGAAGTGTGGAAGCATTGGTCTGGAGAAGATTTTGGAGTAAGCAATGATGTCCTTTAAACAATATATACTATATAAAAAATTAAATTAAGGCTTAAAGACTACATATTTAAGAAATAATCACTCTAAAAGAAATTATCAATAAGAATGCAAGCATATTAGCATGGGATGTGATGATACCCCAGTTTTTACAGATATTGATATTCAATTTTAGGCTGATACCCAAAACATTGACAGCAACAACATTAGCCAATACCTACCGATAATGATACTTTGGCACAACCCCAATGTTAGCAGACAAGTAAACCAATTAAGGATAAATTGTGCCTAAATCCATTAAGCATATAGAATAAATTGGTCCTTTTTCCCATGATGCAACCCACTTTAGTCAGGTAAGACTCATGTACCTATTTACCATCAGCCAAACAGAGGCAGTAGGTGTTAGGAAACACTCGTATATGTTGTCCCCTCTCAGGATTCAATGTGAGTCCTTCAGTTTAGCCAAACACCCTACCTATCCGAGCTAAAAAGATACCCCAGTAAACATAACCTCTTAAAATTAGTACTCATTAGAATAATATATAATATCATTATACAATATATCAATATATCAATGGAAGCCTGGTGGCTAAAGCTCCCGCTTCACACATGGAGGGCCCGGGTTCGATTCCCGGCGGGTGGAAACATTTCGACACGTTTCCTTACACCTGTTGTCCTGTTCACCTAGCAGCAAATAGGTACCTGGGTGTTAGTCGACTGGTGTGGGTCGCATCCTGGGGGACAAGATTAAGGACCCCAATGGAAATAAGTTAGACAGTCCTCGATGACGCACTGACTTTCTTGGGTTATCCTGGGTGGCTAACCCTCCGGGGTTAAAAATCCGAACGAAATCTTATCTTATCTTATCTTACATTAGGAAAGGCAGACACTACTGAAGTGAAACTGATTCTGCTAACTTCATTTTTTAAACAATCAAGTTTCACGAGGAGAAAAAAATATTCTGCATATTGTATAACCTTTGTATTACATTAATTTTGCATCCTTTAGCAATCAATATCATAAGAATCTATTGACAATGACAACCAAAAAATACAAGCTGCTATGATTCATCAAAAAAGTCAATTTTTAAAATTCTTAAATTTTTATGGATTTATCAAAATTATTTTTAGTTCAATTAAACAAGATTTAGCAGCAAACCTTTAAAATTTAAAAATAATGAAACTTTGGTCACAAACATATAACAGAAAATAACTATAAATGTTTTATAGCCCTTTAATTTTATTATCTATATTGAGGCATTAATATTTATTACATTAATCATAACCAGTTTTTATAAGCATAAATCAAGTGATAGTTGATATCGGCTACTTGTTACTTTACAATAAAAATATGTTTATTTTCTCTTTTACCTACATAACACTGATTCAAGTTTTTGTGAGATGCAGAAATAATTTGCCATTTATTAATCCAGTTTGTATGATGACATTTTAGCTTTACCCTCTGTATCTTCATGTGACAATATAGGACACTGTCATTAACATACAATATTTGAGTACACTAAAAATTGTGTCATCAACATGCAGTAAGGTTTAATTCTAAAAAGAATATTATTTACATAGCATAAAAATAAGAGGGGAACCTATGATATTTCTACGTGAGATTAACTAGACATGTCGTGTGGGGGTTCGTATGCTGGAATTGGGTAAAATCACACACTTCGGGTGACTGGTAACTTATTATTATGGGTACTACAGGAGGAACTGCTAAGCCTGACCTGCTCTCTGCTACCCTGTTCCGAACTGAACTACTATCTGTCTGTCTCAACTACTGGATCACTACGACAAGGTCCTAAATGCACTAGAAGACAAAAAGAATGCAGATGTAATATATACAGACTTTGCAAAAGCCTTCGACAAGTGTGACCATGGCGTAATAGCGCACAAAATGCGCGCTAAAGGAATAACAGGAAAAGTCGGTCGATGGATCTATAATTTCCTCACTAACAGAACACAGAGAGTAGTCGTCAACAGAGTAAAGTCCGAGGCAGCTACGGTGAAAAGCTCTGTTCCACAAGGCACAGTACTAGCTCCCATCTTGTTCCTCATCCTCATATCCGACATAGACAAGGATGTCAGCCACAGCACCGTGTCTTCCTTTGCAGATGACACCCGAATCTGCATGACAGTGTCTTCCATTGCAGACACTGCAAGGCTCCAGGCGGACATCAACCAAATCTTTCAGTGGGCTGCAGAAAACAATATGAAGTTCAACGATGAGAAATTTCAATTACTCAGATATGGTAAACATGAGGAAATTAAATCTTCATCAGAGTACAAAACAAATTCTGGCCACGAAATAGAGCGAAACACCAACGTCAAAGACCTGGGAGTGATTATGTCGGAGGATCTCACCTTCAAGGACCATAACATTGTATCAATCGCATCTGCTAGAAAAATGACAGGATGGATAATGAGAACCTTCAAAACTAGGGAGGCCAAGCCCATGATGACACTCTTCAGGTCACTTGTTCTATCTAGGCTGGAATATTGCTGCACTCTAACAGCACCTTTCAAGGCAGGTGAAATTGCCGACCTAGAAAATGTACAGAGAACTTTCACGGCGCGCATAACGAAGATAAAACACCTCAATTACTGGGAGCGCTTGAGGTTCCTAAACCTGTATTCCCTGGAACGCAGGCGGGAGAGATACATGATTATATACACCTGGAAAATCCTAGAGGGACTAGTACCGAACTTGCACACGAAAATCACTCACTACGAAAGCAAAAGACTTGGCAGACGATGCACCATCCCCCCAATGAAAAGCAGGGGTGTCACTAGCACGTTAAGAGACCATACAATAAGTGTCAGGGGCCCGAGACTGTTCAACTGCCTCCCAGCACACATAAGGGGGATTACCAACAGACCCCTGGCAGTCTTCAAGCTGGCACTGGACAAGCACCTAAAGTCAGTTCCTGATCAGCCGGGCTGTGGCTCGTACGTTGGTTTGCGTGCAGCCAGCAGCAACAGCCTGGTTGATCAGGCGCTGATCCACCAGGAGGCCTGGTCACAGACCGGGCCGCGGGGGCGTTGACCCCCGAAACTCTCTCCAGGTAAACTCCAGGTATCGTGCCTGGAGGGTGAGCGACATTCAAACAACATGCTTGGTCAGCAAAATGACTCAATAACAGTCAGTGATCATGTAAGAGGGAGGGACGGTGAATCAGTAATGGTTGGTATGAGTCACTATGACACTACTGGTAACTAATACTACTGAGAGACAAAGATTTCCATTTAGATTTTATAGTTACAGTAATGTGTTTGTAGTTGTTCAAATATGAGGAATCACTCCACTGATTTTTTTTTATATTTAATATGTATTATGGTCTATGCAGCAAGCATTATTTGTACATTATCTTTAGGTATATTACTTTAGGTGTATTATGGTACACTATTTCATTAATGATATTTTGTATATTTCAAACGATGTTTTGTGTTATGGATGACAAAACTTTTTTATTTTTTTGCTACAGCCTTTTATTTATTTTTATTATAAATTTGTGCACACATACAGAGGTAGTAGGTAGTAGGTTGGTAGACAGCAACCACCCAGGGAAGTACTACCGTCCTGCCAGATGACTGTGAAACAAAAACCTGTAATTGTTTTGCATGATGGTAGGATTGCTGGTTTCTTTTTCTGTCTCATAAACACGCTAAGATAACAGGGATATCTTGCTACTCCTACTTACACTTTGGTCACACTTCACAGACACGCACATGCATATATATATATACATACATCTAGGCTTTTCTCCTTTTTCTAAATAGCTCTTGTTCTTTTTTATTTCTTCTATTGTCCATGGGGAAGTGGAAAAGAATCTTTCCTCCGTAAGCCATGCGTGTCGTATGAGGCGACTAAAATGCCGGGAGCAATGGGCTAGTAACCCCTTCTCCTGTATACAATTACTAAAAAAGAGAAGAAGAAAAACTTTATAAAACTGGGTTGCTTAAATGTGCGTGGATGTAGTGCGGATGACAAGAAACAGATGATTGCTGATGTTATGAATGAAAAGAAGTTGGATGTCCTGGCCCTAAGCGAAACAAAGCTGAAGGGGGTAGGAGAGTTTCAGTGGGGGGAAATAAATGGGATTAAATCTGGAGTATCTGAGAGAGTTAGAGCAAAGGAAGGGGTAGCAGTAATGTTAAATGATCAGTTATGGAAGGAGAAAAGAGAATATGAATGTGTAAATTCAAGAATTATGTGGATTAAAGTAAAGGTTGGATGTGAGAAGTGGGTCATAATAAGCGTGTATGCACCTGGAGAAGAGAGGAATGCAGAGGAGAGAGAGAGATTTTGGGAGATGTTAAGTGAATGTATAGGAGCCTTTGAACCAAGTGAGAGAGTAATTGTGGTAGGGGACTTGAATGCTAAAGTAGGAGAAACTTTTAGAGAGGGTGTGGTAGGTAAGTTTGGGGTGCCAGGTGTAAATGATAATGGGAGCCCTTTGATTGAACTTTGTATAGAAAGGGGTTTAGTTATAGGTAATACATATTTTAAGAAAAAGAGGATAAATAAGTATACACGATATGATGTAGGGCGAAATGACAGTAGTTTGTTGGATTATGTATTGGTAGATAAAAGACTGTTGAGTAGACTTCAGGATGTACATGTTTATAGAGGGGCCACAGATATATCAGATCACTTTCTAGTTGTAGCTACACTGAGAGTAAAAGGTAGATGGGATACAAGGAGAATAGAAGCATCAGGGAAGAGAGAGGTGAAGGTTTATAAACTAAAAGAGGAGGCAGTTAGGGTAAGATATAAACAGCTATTGGAGGATAGATGGGCTAATGAGAGCATAGGCAATGGGGTCGAAGAGGTATGGGGTAGGTTTAAAAATGTAGTGTTAGAGTGTTCAGCAGAAGTTTGTGGTTACAGGAAAGTGGGTGCAGGAGGGAAGAGGAGCGATTGGTGGAATGATGATGTAAAGAGAGTAGTAAGGGAGAAAAAGTTAGCATATGAGAAGTTTTTACAAAGTAGAAGTGATGCAAGGAGGGAAGAGTATATGGAGAAAAAGAGAGAAGTTAAGAGAGTGGTGAAGCAATGTAAAAAGAGAGCAAATGAGAGAGTGGGTGAGATGTTATCAACAAATTTTGTTGAAAATAAGAAAAAGTTTTGGAGTGAGATTAACAAGTTAAGAAAGCCTAGAGAACAAATGGATTTGTCAGTTAAAAATAGGAGAGGAGAGTTATTAAATGGAGAGTTAGAGGTATTGGGAAGATGGAAGGAATGTTTTGAGGAATTGTTAAATGTTGATGAAGATAGGGAAGCTGTGATTTCGTGTATAGGGCAAGGAGGAATAACATCTTGTAGGAGTGAGGAAGAGCCAGTTGTGAGTGTGGGGGAAGTTCGTGAGGCGGTGGGTAGAATGAAAGGGGGTAAGGCAGCCGGGATTGATGGGATAAAGATAGAAATGTTAAAAGCAGGTGGGGATATAGTTTTGGAGTGGTTGGTGCAATTATTTAATAAATGTATGGAAGAGGGTAAGGTACCTAGGGATTGGCAGAGAGCATGCATAGTTCCTTTGTATAAAGGCAAAGGGGATAAAAGAGAGTGCAAAAATTATAGGGGGATAAGTCTGTTGAGTGTACCTGGTAAAGTGTATGGTAGAGTTATAATTGAAAGAATTAAGAGTAAGACGGAGAATAGGATAGCAGATGAACAAGGAGGCTTTAGGAAAGGTAGGGGGTGTGTGGACCAGGTGTTTACAGTGAAACATATAAGTGAACAGTATTTAGATAAGGCTAAAGAGGTCTTTGTGGCATTTATGGATTTGGAAAAGGCGTATGACAGGGTGGATAGGGGGGCAATGTGGCAGATGTTGCAAGTGTATGGTGTAGGAGGTAGGTTACTGAAAGCAGTGAAGAGTTTTTACGAGGATAGTGAGGCTCAAGTTAGAGTATGTAGGAAAGAGGGAAATTTTTTCCCAGTAAAAGTAGGCCTTAGACAAGGATGTGTGATGTCACCGTGGTTGTTTAATATATTTATAGATGGGGTTGTAAGAGAAGTAAATGCGAGGGTCTTGGCAAGAGGCGTGGAGTTAAAAGATAAAGAATCACACACAAAGTGGGAGTTGTCACAGCTGCTCTTTGCTGATGACACTGTGCTCTTGGGAGATTCTGAAGAGAAGTTGCAGAGATTGGTGGATGAATTTGGTAGGGTGTGCAAAAGAAGAAAATTAAAGGTGAATACAGGAAAGAGTAAGGTTATGAGGATAACAAAAAGATTAGGTGATGAAAGATTGAATATCAGATTGGAGGGAGAGAGTATGGAGGAGGTGAACGTATTCAGATATTTGGGAGTGGACGTGTCAGCGGATGGGTCTATGAAAGATGAGGTGAATCATAGAATTGATGAGGGAAAAAGAGTGAGTGGTGCACTTAGGAGTCTGTGGAGACAAAGAACTTTGTCCTTGGAGGCAAAGAGGGGAATGTATGAGAGTATAGTTGTACCAACTCTCTTATATGGGTGTGAAGCGTGGGTGATGAATGTTGCAGCGAGGAGAAGGCTGGAGGCAGTGGAGATGTCATGTCTGAGGGCAATGTGTGGTGTGAATATAATGCAGAGAATTCGTAGTTTGGAAGTTAGGAGGAGGTGCGGGATTACCAAAACTGTTGTCCAGAGGGCTGAGGAAGGGTTGTTGAGGTGGTTCGGACATGTAGAGAGAATGGAGCGAAACAGAATGACTTCAAGAGTGTATCAGTCTGTAGTGGAAGGAAGGCGGGGTAGGGGTCGGCCTAGGAAGGGTTGGAGGGAGGGGGTAAAGGAGGTTTTGTGTGCGAGGGGCTTGGACTTCCAGCAGGCATGCGTGAGCGTGTTTGATAGGAGTGAATGGAGACAAATGGTTTTTAATACTTGACGTGCTGTTGGAGTGTGAGCAAAGTAACATTTATGAAGGGATTCAGGGAAACCGGCAGGCCGGACTTGAGTCCTGGAGATGGGAAGTACAGTGCCTGCACTCTGAAGGAGGGGTGTTAATGTTGCAGTTTAAAAACTGTAGTGTAAAGCACCCTTCTGGCAAGACAGTGATGGAGTGAATGATGGTGAAAGTTTTTCTTTTTCGGGCCACCCTGCCTTGGTGGGAATCGGCCGGTGTGATAATAAAAAAAAAATAAATACAGAGGTACAAAAAAATACAGATAAGAGCAGTATGCCAAAGCCACTTATACTATGCATAGCATTACGGGCTGGCTTAAAATTAACTTAAGATTAATTAAGCAATGATGAAGTCAGTGATAAAACATTAATGTAAACAGATTACTATAAAGCACAAGTGAGTATTACAAAGACAGGTCATATGAAGGATTCTGTTAGGTAGTGTATTTAAAAAAATAATAAAGTTAGATTGGGTTTTAGGTTTAACATTTATGTGATATAATTGTGAGAAACATTTAAGATATACAATTTATAAGGTTCAGTTATTCAGTATTTATTTGGTTTTGGGTGAGTAAGTGATCTTTGAGTAGAGACTTGAATTTATAAACAGGAAGTGTTTCTTTTATATTTACAGGTAATGAATTCCAGATTTTAGGGCCTTTTATGTGCATTGAGTTTTTGCATAGTGTGAGATGAACACGAGGAACATCAAAGAGTGATCTGTGCCTTGTGTTATGGTCATGTGTTCTGTTGAGGTTGGCAAGGAGATGTTTGAGGGGAGGGTTAATATCTGAGTTAAGTGTTCTATGTATGTAATAGGTGCAGTAATAAGTATGGATGTTTTGTATGGTGAGTAGGTTTAGTGTATTGAATATTGGTGGAGTGTGCTGCCTGTAGTGAGAATTTGTTATCATTCTAACTGCAGCCTTTTGTTGGGTAATTAGTGGTCTGAGATGGTTAACTGTTGTTGAGCCCCATGCACAAATTCCATAGGTGAGATAGGGGTAAATAAGAGAGTGATATAGGGCCAGGAGGGCTGACTGTGGAACATAGTACCGTATCTTCGATAGTATGCCTACAGTCTTGGAAATTTTCTTAGAAATTTGTTGTATATGTGTATGAAATTTGAGTCTATTATCAAGGTGGATTCCTAAGAATTTTCCCTCTGTTAGCTTTGTGATAGGTGATCCGTTTATCATTATGTTAAGAGGGACATCTGTAGCTCTGTTACCAAACTGAATGAAGTAGGTTTTGTCAATGTTTAGTGTAAGTTTGTTAGTCCTCATCCAGGTAGATATTTTCTGTAATTCGGTATTTACAGTATTGGCTAGTGTGACTGGGCTCGGGTGAGAGAAGACGTATGTAGTGTCATCTGCAAATAGTGTGGGTTTGAGTAATTGCGAAGCATTTGGAAGGTCATTTATGTATAGGAGAAAGAGAAGAGGGCCAAGGACACTTCCCTGTGGGACACCAACTGTAATTGGTTGCGCAGAAGAGTTTGCCCCATTTGCGTACACATATTGGCTTCTGTTGCTGAGGTATGACTTGAGGTAATTGAGGGAGTGCCCTCTTATACCATAGTGTGACAATTTTACGTGGAGCAAGTCATGGTCAACTGTATCAAAAGCTTTACGTAAGTCAATGAAGATCCCCAGTGGGACTTCTTTTTTCTCTATTGCAGTGTATATATGTTCTAGCATGTGTATAATAGCATCATTAGTATTTTTATTAGGCCTGAATCCAAATTGGCAGGGGTTGAGTATGTTCTGGGAGATAAGGTAGGAGTAGATTCGTTTATGAATTAGTTTTTCAAAGATTTTTGAGAGAGGGTGTAAGTTGGATATTGGCCTATAGTTATTCAACTCTGTTTGGTCTCCTCCTTTGTGGATCGGGGTGACCCTTGCTATTTTGAGTACTGTAGGGAAGGTGGAGGATTCAATGGATTTGTTAAAGAGTGTTGCAATGATTGGAGATAGCACTTGTGACACTTTTTTATATATAAAGGGTGGTAAGGTACTTAAATCTCCTGCCTTGTTTTTTAGTGCATTGATAATAAGGGAGACTTCGTATGGGTTAGTCGGAGCTAGGAACAGTGTGTTCGGGTAGTTGCCGGTGAGGTAGTTATTTGGTGGGGTATCTGAGCTTGGGATTTTATGGGCAAGGTTTTGTCCTATAGTGGAGAAGAAATCATTGAGTCTGTTTGCTGTTTCTGTTGGTGGGAGTTGGGGTTCATCTGATTTTGCTAATTTTATTTCGCTATTTCGTGATATCTTTTTTGTTCCCAGAATTTCAGATAGTGTTTTCCAGGTCTTTTTTATATCACCTCGTAAGTTGGATAATCTGTTCTCATAATACAATTTTTTTGCCCTTCTTATCAGGCTGGTTAGGATTGACGAGTAACGTTTTGTTTGGTCTCTGGTTATGTGACCCATTCTGTACTGTTTTTCATATTGGTGTTTTGTATTTATGGATTTGAGAATGCTGGGTGTTAGCCAGGGACTGTTCAGTCTCTTTGCTGTCATCTGTTTAGTTTTTTTAGGGCAGTGCTTGTTATAGAGGTATTGGGTCTTTTTTAGAAAATTATTAATACATTCGTCAATATCTGTATAGATTTCTAGCTCAGTGTGCCAATCAATGTTTGCTAATGCTGTTGCGAAGTTATTAATGGCTGCCTCATTGTGAAGTCTGAAGGTGACTTTAGTAGTGTCTTGGGGTAGTTTACCAAGAGTTGTTATGAGGAAAGTAGGGTAGTGGTCTGTGGTATTATCTGTAATTATGCCTGATTTTAAAGGGGATATGGTGTTGGTCCAGATGTGGTCAAGTAGGGAAACACTAGTCTCTGTAACTCTTGTAGGTTTTGTTACTGTTGGTAGTAACATACAGTTACTCATTGTGTTTGTGAATTCAGTAACGTGTGGGTCCTGGTCTTGCAGGAGATTTATATTGAAGTCACCTGAGAGTAGTAAGTGATCTTTGTTCATGCGTGCATCAGTTATCATACTTCCTAGATTTTGACTAAATTGGCTAATGTTTGACTGTGGAACTCTGTAGATGTTTATCAATGTGAGAGGTTTTTGTAGGTATTTGGATTTGAATTTAGCTATTATATATTCCCCATGTTCATCCCTTGTGCAAGTATTAGTGATACATTCTAGTTGGTCTGAGTAGTATATGGCTGTGCCACCCCCTTGTTGGTCTGGCCTACAGTTGTGTATGGCTGTGTAACCAGGAATGGCATAGACATCTGCACTATCAGGCTTTAGCCAGGTTTCAGTTAGTGTAATGATGGACATATTGGCATGTAAGGAATTTAGTAATGCTATGAGGTCATCGTAATGCTTGCTTAATGATCTGATATTGTAGTTAAAGATAGTTATGTTGTTGTTGGCACTGAGAAGTGCCTTTGATTGTTCTGCAGTGTAGTAATTACAGTAACTGTTTGATTCATTTAAGTCATTAAATAAGAGGTTGGTATCAGGATCAATGCTTGTAATCATAAGATTTGTAGTGAATCTATAGTTAGAATTAAGTATAAAACAAAGTAAATAGTCTTAAGCTAAAAAATAGCACCTGAATTATTTAACAAATGTAAAATAATGAGCTAAGGGACTAATACAAATAAAGTGATGATCATATAATAGTGCTTGGGAATATGATAGTAGGTAGTACTATAAAGGTAATTTTTTAAAGTTATAATTATAGTTTAAAATTATAATAAAAAGGGACTAATATAGGTTGTGAATAAATGAGCTTTGGAATATAATGGCAAGATTGTGAGCTTATTCTACTTTAGCACCTGAGAATAGCACCTTGATTATTTTAACAGTTGTGGATATATAAACTAGGATAGTTATATAAAGCTAAAATAAAGGAGAAAATATAAAAGGGACTAAAATTAAGTAATGGTAAGCAAAGTTAAATGGACAGATGGTAGGAATTATAATATAAACTTATAATATAAAAATACAATTTGAAATGGTACTTGCAATTGCACTAGAGTCTGGTATGGGTTGTTGACAAGATCAAGGTTATAACTATAGATTTAAATTGACAAAATAAAATTCACAATTAAAGTACAAAAGAATAATAGTAAAAAATCACAATGGTAATGTCTTGGTTATAATATGATAGTAAGATGGTAGACAGGTACCCAGGTACACAGGTACAAAGGATAATACAAGGTTGGGGTTGAATATAAAAACTTGAAAATTTGGCAACAAAATGTTATGGGAAGTATAAAATAATGTTTAATGTACAAAAGTAAAATTGACTGGTAGTAAATATGGTGTTTAATAAAATTTTAGTAAGTAATAATGATTACAAAAAAGTGAAATAGTAATGTTTATTTCATTCAATATTGCACTGGTAGTTATACTTGAGGTTATATGGCAGTACAAGGTAATTAAGAGTAATCTAGGATAGTAAATGTGGTATTAAAACAGGTAAAGGTAATTAGTCAAGTAATGGTTATTAAATGTCAAAAATGTTAAGAGTAAATTGAAATTTTAGTAAAAATGATATTTATTAATTTTAGTAAGTAATATCAATTGTAGTATTTAAAAAAAATATGAGGTAGTAATATGGACAGAGAAAGTATCAATTCAGCTAATGTTCAAGCGAACAATAGTAAATAAGAAAATCACATAAGGTGATTTATGCTTACTAGTAAAATCACAAAATGAGGTAGTTGATTATTTAAATACTAAGAGATTGTACAATGAAATTTGAACAATAATGGAGCAAAACATACACTACACTACGTAGACTTTTAAGTTGGACATTGTTTAGTTATTCTCTGTAAGATTAGTATCCCTGAGAAATCGTGATAGATCATTCTCGTTCGTGATTGTGTACAGTTGACCTACATTTGTTTTCCTAACTAGAATTTTCCCATCCCGTGTGAAGCATTGGTGTATTGTGTCATTATTCTCCCGCTTAAGTTTTCTGACTCTATACAGGAGGTTCTGACGTTTTTTGGTAAGACACTCGTTTATGTATACCTCTTTCTTTACTTTAATAGATGCAATAATTAAGTCTTTTTTCCTATCATGTGAGTTGAATCTAAGCATAACACTTTTTCTACCATGGGATCCTAGTAATCTGGCTTCTTTTATTTCAGACTCTGGTACAATAACACTTGTTTGGTCCTTTATGATC
The DNA here is from genome assembly GCF_038502225.1 of Cherax quadricarinatus. Lineage (NCBI taxonomy): Eukaryota > Metazoa > Arthropoda > Malacostraca > Decapoda > Parastacidae > Cherax > Cherax quadricarinatus. The sequence continues at coordinate 7,431,457 of NC_091331.1, forward strand.
TGCAGAGTAATTTCTTTACTGTTTGTTTGGTTCATATCACTGGGAAAAAGTGGACTGTTAACTATTACTGCGTCCGATAGTTTTTCTTGCTCAGTTTTATCTTCTTGGAGAGCAAAGTAGTCACTGAACTGGTTATCTAAGTTGTTCTTCCATTGTTTTACTGCTTCTTCAACCTTTGTATTAAGAGATATTATGTCAAACATTTGAATTTTATATGTTATTAGCAGCTTTATTCGGTGTAAGATGTATGTATCACTTTTATGTTACCAGTCAAGACAGGTTAATATCTTAAAATATACTGATAAAGGTAAACTCTTCAGTGTATACAGTGGACCCTCGCCTAACGATGGCATCGCATAACGTTAAATCCGCCTAGCAATACATTTTAACGCAAAAATTTTGCCTCGCCTAGCGCTAAAAAACTCACTCAACGCGATTCGTCCGAGACACGTCCACATGCGGCCTGAGCCAGCCTCACTTGTTCCGTGGGTGGCAGTGTTTACAAGCCAGCCTCCGCGGTCACATCCAAGCATACAATCGGAACATTTTGTATTATCACAGCGTTTTTAGTGATTTCACCTGCAAAATAAGTGACCATGGGCCCCAAGAAAGCTTCTAGTGCCAACCCTACAGGAATAAGGGTGAGAATTACTATGGATATGAAGAAAGAGATCATTGGTAAGTATGAAAGTGGAGTGCGTGTCTCCGAGCTGGCCAGGTTGTATAGTAAACCCCAATCAACCATCGCTACTATTGTGGCCAAGAAAACGGCAATCAAGGAAGCTGTTCTTGCTAAAGGTGCAACTTTGTTTTTGAAACAGAGATCGCAAGTGATAGAAGATGTTGAGAGACTGTTATTGGTGTGGATAAACGAAAAACAGATAGCAGGAGATAGCATCTTTCAAGTGATCATATGTGAAAAGGCTAGGAAGTTGCATGACAATTTAATTAGAAATATGCCTGCAACTAGTGATGATGTGAGTGAATTTAAGGTCAGCAAAGGTTGGTTTGAGAGATTTAAGAATCGTAGTGGCATACATAGTGTGATAAGGCATGGTGAGGCTGCCAGTTCGGACCACAAAGTGGCTGAAAAATATGTGCAGGAATTCAAGGAGTACATAGGCAGTGAAGGACTGAAACCTGAACAAGTGTTTAATTGTGACGAAACAGGCCTGTTTTGGAAGAAAATGCCAAGCAGGACCTACATTACTGAGGAGGAAAAGGCACTCCCAGGACATAAGCCTATGAAAGACAGGCTTACTCTGTTGATGTGTGCCAATGCTAGTGGTGATTGCAAAGTGAAGCCTTCATTGGTGTATCACTCTGAAACTCCCAGAGCGTTCAGGCAAAAGAATATCCTCAAGGCTAATTTGTGTGTGCTGTGGAGGGCAAACAGTAAGGCATGGGTCACTAGGGACTTTTTCTATGACTGGTTACACCATGCATTTGCCCCCACTGTGAAAAATTACCTAATTGAAAATAAATTTGACCTTAAGTGCATCCTGGTATTAGACAATGCTCCTGGTCATCCTTCAGACGTGGCAGAGCGACTTTCTGCAGACATGAGCTTCATTAAGATCAAGTTTTTACCTCCTAATACCACTCCTCTCCTGCAGCCCATGGACCAGCAGGTCATTGCAAACTTCAAAAAACTGTACACAAAAGCTCTGTTTGAAAGGTGCTTTGTAGTGACCTCAGAAACTCAATTGACTCTAAGAGAGTTTTGGAGAGATCACTTTAATATCCTCAATTGTGTAAACCTTATAGGTAAGGCTTGGGAGAGAGTGACTAAGAGGACTTTGAACTCTGCTTGGAAGAAACTGTGGCCAGAATGTGTAGACAAAAGGGATTTTGAAGGATTTGAGGCTAACCCTGAGAAGCGTATGCCAGTTGAGGAATCCATTGTGGCATTGGGGAAGTCCTTGGGGTTGGAGGTTAGTCGGGAGGATGTGGAAGAGTTGGTGGAGGAGGACAATGAAGAACTAACCACTGATGAGCTGCTAGATCATCTTCAACAGCAAGAGGCCACACCTGAGGAAACTGCTTCGGAGGAGGGGAGAGAGAAATTGAAGAAGTTAACTACTTCAAAGATTAAGGAAATGTGTGCAATGTGGCTTAAAGTGCAAACCTTTTTTGATGAAAATCAACCTGACACAGCTATTGCAAGCCGTGCTGGTGACTATTACACTGACAATGTTGTGAAACACTTTAGGAAAGTCATAAAGGAACGAGAGGTACAGGCCTCTATGGACAGATATGTTGTGCGACAGAAGTCCAGTGACTCTCAAGCTGGTCCTAGTGTCATTAAAAGAAGAAGGGAAGTAACCCCGGAAAAGGACTTGCTACCTCAAGTCCTAATGGAGGGGGATTTCCCTTCTAAACACTAAGACCATCCACACTCTCCCCTCCTCCCATCCCATCAATCATCACCAGATCTTCAATAAAGGTAAGTGTCATGTAACTGTGCATGTCTTCTTCAGTTTGTGTGTATTAAAATTAATATTTCATGTGGTAAAAAATTTTTTTTTCATACTTTGGGGTGTCAGGAACGGATTAATTTGATTTCCATTATTTCTTATGGGGAAAATTAATTCGCCTAACGTTGAGCTCTCAGGAACGAATTAATATCGTTAGGCGAGGGTCCACTGTATATTGAAGACTGGATACACACTTTATGGTGTAAAGTCTGCTGTGATAAGATAAGCTTTATTCAGGAAAGCTATAAAGCTTTGATAAGCACATACAGCCTCTCCTCACTTAGCGACATACTCGTTTACCGATGCTTCGGACTTACGACAGGAACTCTGACTAGTATGCATACCTAAATAATGTATATTAGAGCTGATTACCTCTATTCTGTTTATTACAATATACAGTACACTACTGTATAAACATTTAAGAATATACCAGAAATGTTGCAAATGGTGCAATGGTGACATTAAAACATTGTCAAAGATGGCTGACACAAACCCACTACAATTATAGTATGCTCCTCACTTAGCAATGAATTCGTTTACTGATGTAGTCTTAGGAACGGAACTCCATCGTTATGTGAGGAGAGGCAGTACTTTGAAAGGCATATATTGGTGGTAAGTTTTGAATATTACAACAAGGATAACCTAAGAAATAAATCATATGGATGTGCAATTTTCATGTTCAGCAGAGACACCTGCTTTTAAAATCAGTTAAATCAGAAAAATTATGTTGGAAGCAGTTTTTGACTTGTTATACTAAAATTACAAATTATCCAAGAACATAATTTAGATTTAAGTTAGGTTATCACTTGGCTAAAGTTATCCAACAATATAATACAGGTCAAGTTCAATATAGGTCAAATATATATACTGGAGATCTCTTGAGATGTGAGAGAATTTCGGAGATGTTTTCAGACCAGTGGTAAAATCAGTGAGATTACCGACATATAGGAGGGCCTTGCTTTATGGCACTTCACTTTAGAGTGATTCTCTAATATGGACATTTCAAATATCCAAAAATTTGTTTATACGGCTCTCTGATTTGCTATTACGGCATCCATGCGCCACTCTGTCTATTTACATCCTATGCGAGCTCCATGTCTCTCAATTATTTATTTATTTATTTATTTATTAATTTGAACATGATACAGTGAAGTACAAAGAAATGCAGTTATTACAGTGCAACATGCCAAAGCCCCTTGTATGCAGAGCATTATGGGCAGGCTTAAAATTAACTAAAGATTAATTAAGCAATGATATATTCAGTGGTAAAAACATTATTGTAAACAGATAACAATTTAGCACAAATGAGAATTACAAAGACAGGTCATATGGTCATTTACTATGTTGCTGAGCATTCAGTAGAATTGAGTATTCTGTTAGGTAATGTAATTAAAAAATAAAGTTTGATTGGGTCACAGGTTAGACATTTATGAGATACAATAATGAGAAACATTTACGAGATACAATTATTCAGTATTTATTTAGTTGTGGGTGAGTAAGTGATTTTTGAGAAGAGACTTGAGTTTATAAACAGACAGTGTTTCTTTTATATTCACAGGTAATGAATTCCAGATTTTAGGGCCTTTTATGTGCATTGAATTTTTGCATAGCGCGAGATGGACTCGAGGAACATCAAAGAGTGATCTGTGCCTTGTGTTATGGTCATGTGTTCTGTTGAGGTTGGTAAGGAGACGTTTGAGGGGAGGGTTTATATCAGAATTAAGTGTTCTATGAATGTGGTAAGTGCAGTAATAAGTATGGATGCTTTGTATGGTGAGTAGGTTTAGAGTTTTGAATATTGGTGGAGTGTGCTGCCTGTAGTGGGAATTTGTTATCATTCAGACTTCAGCCTTTTGTTGGGTAATTAATGGTCTGAGATGGTTTATTGTTGTTAAGCCCCATGCACAAATTCCATAGGTGAGATAGGGGTAAATAAGTGAGTGATATAGGGCCAGGAGGGCTGACTGTGGAACCTCAATTACTGGGAGCGCTTGAGGTTCCTAAACCTGTATTCCCCGGAACGCAGGCGGGAGAGATACATGATTATATACACCTGGAAAATCCTAGAGGGACTAGTACCGAACTTGCACACGAAAATCACTCACTACAAAAGCAAAAGACTTGGCAGACGATGCAACATCCCCCCAATGAAAAGCAGGGGTGTCACTAGCACGTTAAGAGACCATACAATAAGTGTCAGGGGCCCGAGACTGTTCAACTGCCTCCCAGCATACATAAGGGGGATTACCAACAGACCCCTAGCAGTCTTCAAGCTGGCACTGGACAAGTACCTAAAGTCGGTTCCTGACCAGCCGGGCTGTGGCTCGTACGTTGGTTTGCGTGCAGCCAGCAGTAACAGCCTGGTTGATCAGGCTCTGATCCACCAGGAGGCCTGGTCACAGACCGGGCCGCGGGGGCATTGACCCCCGGAACTCTCTCCAGGTAAACTCCAGGTAGTACCGTATCTTCGATAGTATGCCTACGGTCTTGGAAATTTTTTTGAAAATTTGTTGTATATGTGTTTGAAATTTGAGTCTATTATCAAGGTGGATTCCTAAGAATTTTCCCTCTGAGTTTTGTGATAGGTGATCCATTTATCATTATGTTAAGAGGGACGTCTGTAGCTCTGTTACCAAACTGAATGAAGTAGGTTTTGTCAATGTTTAGAGTAAGTTTGTTAGTACTCATCCAGGTAGATATTTTCTGTAATTCGGTATGTACAGTATTGGCTAGCGTGAATGGGCTCGGGTGAGAGAAGACGTATGTAGTGTCATCTGCAGATAGTGTGGGTTTGAGTAGTGATGCATTTGGTAGGTCATTTATGTATATGAGAAAGAGAAGAGGGCCTAGGACACTTCCCTGTGGGACACCAACTGTAATTGGCTGTGCTGAAGAGTTTGCCCCATTTGTGTACACATATTGGCTTCTGTTGCTGAGGTAAGACTTTAGGTAGTTGAGGGAGTGCCCTCTTATACCATAGTGTGATAATTTTATATGGAGCAAGTCATGGTCAACTGTATCAAAAGCTTTACGTAAGTCTATGAAGATCCCCAGTGGGATTTCTTTTTTCTCTATTGCAGTGTGTGTGTGTTCTAGCATGTGTATAATAACATCATTAGTATTTTTATTAGGCCTGAACCCAAACTGACAGGGGTTGAGTATGTTGTCGGAGATGAGGTAGGAATAGATTCGCTTATGAATTAATTTTTCGAAGATTTTAGAGAGAGGGTGTAAGTTGGATATTGGCCTATAGTTATTCAAGTCTGTTTGGTATCCTCCTTTATGGATTGGGGTGACCCTTGCTATTTTGAGAACTGTAGGGAAGGTAGAGGATTCTATGGATTTGTTAAAGAGTGTTGCAATGATTGGTGATAGTACTTGCAATGCTTTTTTGTATATAAAGGGTGGTAAGGTATTTAAATCTCCTGTCTTGTTTTTTAGTGTGTTGATAATAAGGGAGACTTCAGTAGGGTTAGTCGGAGCTAGGAACAGCGTGTTCGGGTAGTTGCCAGTGAGGTAGTCATTGGGTGGGGTATCTGAGCTTGGGGTTTTATTGGCAAGGTTTTTACCTATAGTGGAGAAGAAATTATTGAGTCTGTTTGCTGTTTCAGTTGGTGGGAGTTGGGGTTCATCTGGTTTTAATTCAATTTCGCTATTTCGTAATATCATTTTTGTTCCTAGAATTTCTGATAGGGTTTTCCAGGTCTTTTTTATATCACCTCGTAAGTTGGATAATCTGTTCTCATAATACAGTTTTTTAGCCCTTCTTATCAGGCTGGTTAGGATTGATGAGTAACGTTTAGTTTGGTCTCTGGTTATGTGACCCATTCTGTACTGTTTTTCGTATAGGTGCTTTGTATTCATGGATTTGAGGATGCTGGGTGTTAGCCAGGGACTGTTCAGCTCATGGCATTGGGGGAAAAGTGCTCTCGTGGATCGAGTCATGGCTCACTGACAGGAAGCAGAGAGTGTCCATAAATGGGGTTAAATCCGAGTGGGGATCTGTAACAAGTGGCGTTCCACAGGGATCAGTCTTGGGCCCGTTGTTATTTATAATATATATCAATGATCTTGATGAGGGAATTACTAGTGATATGAGCAAATTCGCCGATGACACAAAGATAGGTAGGATAATTGATTCAAACGTAGATGTTAGGGAACTTCAGGAGGATTTAAACAAACTCTATTCTTGGTCAGAAAAGTGGCAGATGCAGTTCAATGTAGATAAATGCAAGGTTCTGAAGCTTGGGAGTGCCCATAACCCTAGTACTTATAAATTAAATGATGTAGAACTTAGCCATACAGATTACGAAAAGGACTTGGGGGTTATGGTGAGCAGCAACCTTAAACCAAGACAGCAGTGCCTAAGCGTACGTAATAAGGCAAATAGATTACTGGGATTTATATCAAGAAGTGTAAACAACAGAAGTCCAGAGGTCATACTGCAGCTTTATACATCATTAGTAAGGCCTCACCTTGATTATGCAGCTCAGTTCTGGTCTCCGTATTACAAAATGGACATAAATTCGTTAGAAAACATTCAGCGTAGGATGACTAAATTAATACATAGCATCAGAAATCTTCCTTATGAAGAAAGATTGAAGACTCTTAAGTTACATTCACTTGTTAGACGAAGAATGAGAGGAGACCTGATCGAAGTGTATAAGTGGAAGATAGGTATTAATAAAGGGGATATTAATAAGGTCTTGAGGATGTCTCTCCAAGAGAGAACGCGCAGTAATGGATTTAAATTAGATAAGTTTAGATTTAGAAAGGACATCGGAAAGTATTGGTTTGGAAATAGGGTAGTTGATGAGTGGAACAGTCTACCTAGTTGGGTTATTGAGGCTGGGACTTTGGGTAGTTTCAAATCTAGGTTGGATAAGTACATGAGTGGGATGGGTTGGATTTGAGTGGGACTTTCACATCAGAGCTTATTTCTTGGGTGGCATTGAAAATTGGGTAGGGCAAATGTTTTGTTAGTGGGATGAATTGTAAAGGACCTGCCTAGTATGGGCCAGCAGGCCTCCTGCAGTGTTCCTCCTTTCTTATGTTCTTATGTTCTTAGCTGTCATCTGTTTAGTTTTTTTGGGGCAGTGCTTGTTATAAAGGTATTGGGTCTTTTTTAGAAAATTATTAATATATTCGTCAATATCTGTATAGAGTTCTAGCTCAGTGTGCCAGTCAATGTTTGTCACTGCTGCTGTGAAGTTATTAATGGTTGCCTCATTGTGAAGTCTGAAAGTGACTTCAGTAGTGTCCTGGGGTAATTTGCCAAGGTTTGTGATGAGGAAGGTAGGGTAGTGATCTGTGGTATTATCTGTGATTATGCCCGATTTTGAAGGGGATATGGTGTTGGTCCAGATGTGGTCTAGTAGGGAAACACTAGTAGTTTTGTTACTGCTGGTAGCAACATGCAGTTACTCATAGTGTTTGTGAATTCAGTAACGTGTGGGTCCTGGTCTTGCAGGAAATTTATATTGAAGTCACCTGAGAGTAGTAAGTGATCTTTGTTCACGCGTGCATCAGTTATCATACTTCCTAGGTTTTCACTAAAACGGCTAATGTTTGACTGTGGTACTGTGTAGATGTTTATCACAGAGGTTTTTGTAGGTATTTGGATTTGAATTTAGCTATTATATATTCCCCATGTTCATCCCTTGTGCAAGTATTAGTGATACATTCTAGTTGGTCTGAGTAGTATTTAGCTGTGCCACCCCCTTGTTGATCTGGCCTACAGTTGTGTATGGCTGTGTAACCAAGAATGGCATAGACATCTGTGGCATCAGGCTTTAGCCAGGTTTCGGTGAGAGTAATGATGGATATACTGGAATGCAGGGAATTTAGTAATGCTATGAGGTCATCGTAATGTTTACTTAAAGATCTGATATTGTAGTTAAAGACAGTTATGTTTTTGTTGGCTCTGAGAAGTGCTTTTGATTGTTCTGCTGTGTAGTAATTACGGTTACTGTTTGATTCATTTAAGTCTGGAAACTTTTCAAAATTTCCAGTGTTTTAAAGTTACTGTGCATTTTATATATTTCTTACTTTTTTGGGGACACCCTGCCTCGGTGGGAGGTGGCCAAAAGTTACTGTGTATTTTATATATTTCTTTCTATTTTGGGACACCCTGCCTCGGTGTGAGATGGCCAACGTGTTGAAAAAAAAGAAAAGTAAAACTGTACTTATGTGTACCTGTACCTAAATGAACTTACACCCAGTGCTGGCATGCAGATACACATTAAAATCAGTAAGAGTGTATATTACATTATTATAGACATTTTCTTCAAACCGACCTATATTTTTTTTTCAAAATTATATAAGGGATACACTACATATCATATAAACAAAATAGTATATACAATCATAGTAAAACAAATAAACATAATTGTAAGGTGTGGTAGTTAGGCAGGCTACCACACCCGACTTCCTACAATAAATACTACTCGCCTCTCACCCTATATTAAGACCACATATATTTTAAGGTAAGTAATGAGTGTATTGTATGTGCATTTTACTTTTTTAATGCTTTTTTTTATGCATTTACATGCGTTTAAAAGTGGAAGAAAAATAGGGTGATCTGCTTTACGACAAGAACCTGGAACCTAACAGGCCGTGTAAGCAGGGCCCTCCTGTATCTTATTATTATATAATCATTCCATAGAGGAAATAAGTCACACTGTTTGATGTTACTGGGTGAGCCTAGGTGAAATATACATAATGCAATATGGTACAGTAAAACCTCTGATTAATAAACTAAGTGGAGGAAATGGGTATACAATGGCAATTGTTTGCAACTCCCAAATTATGAAATTGATATTTCATTTAGGTGGCCCGGTGGCCTGGTGGCTAGAGCTCTCGCTTCACACACGGAGGGCCCGGGTTCGATTCCCGGCGGGTGGAAACATTTCGACACGTTTCCTTACACCTGTTGTCCTGTTCACCTAGCAGCAAATAGGTACCTGGGTGTTAGTCGACTGGTGTGGGTCGCATCCTGGGGGACAAGATTGAGGACCCCAATGGAAATAAGTTAGACAGTCCTCGATGACGCACTGACTTTCTTGGGTTATCCTGGGTGGCTAACCCTCCGGGGGTTAAAAATCCGAACGAAATCTTATCTTATCTTATCTTATGATCTTACAGTTTTGCTCTGAAGTGGTGGAGTTTGTCTGCTGATGCAGAAGACACCAGGACAATAAGAATATGGGTATTGTAACCTGTAATATTACAGTATAATACTGTAAAGTAATTTTATAGTATTCTACATAATTAGTAATTTTACTAACCTTTTCATGGTGGAGAGATGAGATGTAAACTGCTGTGACTGATAATGGTGACTCAGAATAAGAGTTAGGGAATCAGAGTAGCTGCAAAGCTCTACTAATGTTGATGGCTGTGATGCAGAGGGCTGAGAAGACAGATTGCTGAGAAGATGTAGATTTCTGAGAACCACATGTCTTATCTTGGGACCATCACCACTTGCTTTAGAAACCATTGTTAAATGCAATTTACTTATTATGTTGATAGTCGCACAAAATGCTGTAAATACAGGCAAAATTAGACTGAATGAAGAGTGCACAAGTGAGCATAAATACTAATAAACTTTCATGGGTGGCCTGTGGTTCAGAGAACAAAGAAAACAGACAGGTCATGCACATGGCTGCTATGGCCTGTGCTGTATAAACATCAGAGTTAGTGGACTTTGCCCAAAACTTCAGAAGACAACTGGACAGATAAAATGTGGTATTACTGACTTTTGTCCATTTTTCCAATAATTATACCGTTTGTCCAGCCATTTTTTTCCCAAAATTGCAAAAAAAACAATGAAAGGGCTGTTGATGAGGGTTTTACTGTATATAAATATTTGAATATTTAAATATTTTTATATAGCCGGACTTGAGTCCTGGAAATGGGAAGTACAATGCCTGCACTCTAAAGGAGGAGTTCAGGATATTGGCAGTTTGGAAGGATATGTTGTGTATCTTTATATGTATATGCTTCTAAGCTGTTGTGTTCTGAGCACCTCTGCAAAAACAGTGATTATGTGTGATTGAGGTGAAAGTGTTGAATGATGAAAGTATTTTCTTTTTGGGGATTTTCTTTCTTTTTTGGGTCACCCTGCCTCGGTGGGAGACGGCCGACTTGTTAAAAAGAAAAAAAAAAGATTTGATTGCTAATATCATCTGTGCATTTATAACCATTGTAAAATGTCAATGTATATTATGTATTGATTGCATAAATAAAAGATTACAGTCAGTCACAGTTGGGAAACTTACTGCAAAGTGAACAAGAGCAACAGGTGTAAGGAGACTTACTCATAGATTTACACCCACTCACCTGCACAGCAAGATCATCACTATTGATGTGAATGCACTCAAGATGTTGAATGAGAGAAAATACTGTAGGTAGCCACTCTTTGCAGTCTCTACAATGGTGTGCTACAAACTAATGAATACAATGTACATAATTATAAGACAGCATAACAATAAAAAAAAAAAACGAAGTTGCAAGATATGGTATACGAACACCATCACCCAATGGAAGTAAGTCACTCTGTCTGACTTTTGTGGGTTATCCTAGGTTCTCTACACACATGCTGCTATGTATGATAATTCTATGTAACTGTATTTGTGTATACCTGAATAAACTTACTTACTTACTTACTTACCCTTAAACTGTCCAAACGTAGATCTACGTTTGCGTGCGTAGTGCAAAAAAGTAGATCTACGTTCAGAGCATTACACGAGCAAACGCAGATCTACGTTTGGACAGTTTAAGGGTTAAGACACTAGCCTTTCCCACCAAGGTAGGGTGATAACCCTCCCCCCCTCAAATAAAAAAAAAATAAATAAATATTTTGGTATCCAAACATTCAAAAAATACATGTAATCTTCAATAGCAAGAAGACATATTGTTGAAGTATAAATAAATTTCTCACCCAATATATGGGTCATGCCTTAATGATTGCTGATAAATGTGACTTCAGTGTATACAGAAAAACATACACAACCACATACTGAACTTACATGACATCCCATAATTTACAGGGAAAAAAAAAAAAATAATTGAGTGAATGAATGATGCCTTCATCTTGTGTTTTCACAGCCACTTAAGCCCTGGGGTATACCTGGAGTTTTGGAGGTTTACCTGGAGTTTACCTGGAGAGAGTTCTGGGGGTCAACGCCCCCACAGCCCGGTCTGTGACCAGGCCTCCTGGTGGATCAGAGCCTGATCAACCAGGCTGTTACTGCTGGCTGCACGCAAACCAACGTACAAGCCACAGCCCGGCTGGTCAGGAACCAACTTTAGGTGCTTGTCCAGCGCCAGTTTGAAGACTGCCAGGGGTCTGTTGGTAATCCCCCTTATGTATGCTGGGAGGCAGTTGAACAGTCTCGGGCCCCTGACACTTATTGTATGGTCTCTTAACATGCTAGTGACACCCCTGCTTTTTATTGGGGGGATGTTGCATCGTCTGCCAAGTCTTTTGCTTTTGTAGTGAGTGATTTTCGTGTGCAAGTTCGATACTAGTCCCTCTAGGATTTTCCAGGTGTATATAATCATGTATCTCTCCTGCCTGCATTCCAGGGAATACAGGTTCAGGAACCTCAAGCGCTTCCAGTAATTTAGGTGTTTTATCTCCGTTATGCGCGCCATGAAGGTTCTCTGTACATTTTCTAGGTCAGCAATTTCACCTGCCTTGAAAGGTGCTGTTAGTGTGCAGCAATATTCCAGCCTAGATAAAACAAGTGACCTGAAGAGTGTCATCATGGGCTTGGCATCCCTAGTTTTGAAGGTTCTCATTATCCATCCTGTCATTTTTCTAGCAGATGCGATTGATACAATGTTATGGTCCTTGAAGGTGAGATCCTCCGACATGATCACTCCCACGCCTTTGGTATGAACCTTGGTAATAAATACCGACAAGTTACTTTAGAAAGACACGTAAGCAAACACTGACATATTTATTAGAAAAAGTTTCGGTCCTGGGACCGAAACATTGTCTAATAAATATGTCATAGTGTTCGCTTATGTGTCTTTCTAAACCAGTTTCGGAGGTCAACGCCCCCACAACCCGGTCTGTGACCAGGCCTCATGGTGGATCAGGGCCTGATCAACCAGACTGCTACTGCTGGCCGCACACAACCTGACGTACAAACCACAGCCAGGCTGGTCAGGTACTAAGTGCCTGTCCAGTGCCTTCTTGAAGACAGCCAGGGGTCTATTGGTAATCCCCCTTACATATGCTGGGAGGCAGTTGAACAGTCCTGGGCCCCTTGACACTTATTGTGTTCTCTCATGCTAGTGGCACCCCTGCTTTTCGTTGGGGGGATGTTGCATCATCTGTCGAGTCTTTTGCTTTCATAGGGAGTGATTTTCATGTGCAAGTTTGGTACTAATCCCTCTAGGATTTTCAAAGTGTATATACGTAATCATGCATCTCTCCCACCTGCATTCTAGGGAGTACAGGTCGAGGAACTTCAAGGGTTCCCAGTAACCGAGGCGTTTTATTGCAGTTGTGTGTGCCATGAAGGTTCTCTGTACACTTTCTAGGTTAGCAAGTTCACCTGCCTTGAAAGGTGCTGTTAGTGTGCAGCAATATTCCACCCTAGATAGAACAAGGTTCTCATTATCCTTCTTGCAGATGTGATTGATACAATGTTATGGTTTCTGAAGGCAAGATCCTCTGACATGATTACAACCAGGTCTTTTACATTAGTTTTTTGCTCTGTTGTATGGTTGGAATTTGTTTTATACTCCGATATAGTTTTAATTTCTTCACGTTTTCCATATTGGAGTAACTGAAATTTCTCATTGTTGAACTTCATTGTTTTCTGTGGCCCATTTAAAGATTTGGTTGATGTCTGCCTGGAGTCTTGCAGTGTCTTCAATGGAGGGCACTTATGCAGATTCAGGTATCATCTACAAAGGAAGACATGGTGCTGTGGCTTACATTCCTATGTCAGATATAGGATGAGGAACAGGATGGGAGAGAGTACTGTGCCTTGTGGAACAAATCTTTTCACCTAGCTGCCTCAGACTTTACTCTGTTTACTACTACCCTTTGTGTTCTATTTGTTAGGAAATTATAGATCCATTTACTAACTTTTCCTGTTATTCCTTTATCATGCATTTTGTGCGCTATTACACCATGATTACACTTGTCAAAGGCTTTTGCAAAGTCTGTGCATACTACATCTGCATTTTGTCCGTCTAGTCTAGAGCATCCAGGACCTTGTCATAGTGGTCCAGTAGTTGGGACAGACAGGAACGATCTGCTCTAAACCCATGTTGCCCTGGGTTGTGTAACTGATGGGTATCAAGATGGGTGGCAATCTTGCTTCTTAGAACCATTTCAAAGATTTTTCTCTGTTTTGGCAAAAGGCAAGAATATGCTAGCATTATAGTTCGACTACATCTGAACCAAGTGTGTGCTAGCAATCGAGCTATGGGACTCCTGTTAAGCAAGTTTATTTACTCACAGGAACACACAAGAACAATTATCATACATAGAAAATTGTGTAAAATACCTAGGATAACCCCCTCCCCCCCAAAAAAAAAGAATCAAAGTGACATTTTCATTGGGGTTTGTTTTTATTCTCTGTGGATACTACCAATCAAACCATAGCAATCATTTACTAAACTTCTTGACTATATCCTCAAAATAGAGAGAGATCAATTAATATAATTTACAAGATAATATTGACTAAAATGCGTGTGAAACAAATACAATTCAAGGAGTACATTCTATCCATAGCTCTATTGCTAGCACACTCATCACATACACTGAGGTCAGGGGGTTGATTCCCAGTACGGGTGGAAGCATTATGATTGTATTTCCTTAAGACACCTGCTGTCCATGTTCACCGAACAGTAAAACAAGTACCTGGGTGTTAGTCGACTGGTGTGGGTCGCATCCTGGGGGCAATATTGATCTAAATTGCCCTAAATGCTCTGCATAACGAGGGGCTTTCTTTCTATATAGTAATATGTCATTGATGTCAAATAGACCTGTATACCTTTTACATGTAGAAAATTTGATTATAATCAAGGGGAGCGCTAAACCCGTAGGGTTATACAGCGCCTGGGGGGGGGGAATCTGGAAGGTATTCTGGCTTAATTCAGGGAACCGGAGCACAGATCCAATTCCCTAGAACAAGAGCCCCTCAAAACATCAAGAAACCTTCCATGAGAGAAAATTATGTTAATACGGTTAAGTGTTAATGACTGGCAACTCCTTTAAATGGCCTTAAATCTGCCTCCAAGAGAAATACTTTCCACCAAGCTTATTATGTGGCTGTCCGAAAACTCATTCTGTAGAAAATTAGCGGTGATGTAGAAAAATACTCGCCATTTTGGTGGTTTTTGCACGTTCCTGATCAGCCGGGCTGTGGCTCGTACGTTGGTTTGCGTGCAGCCAGCAGTAACAGCCTGGTTGATCAGGCTCTGATCCACCAGGAGGCCTGGTCACAGACCGGGCCGCGGGGGCGTTGACCCCCGGAACTCCCCGGAACTCTCTCCAGGTAAACTCCAGGTAGTTAGTTACTGTTGTTGGGATTTATAGGGTCACTGAATACTTATCCAGTACTGAAGCTCAGTTTCTCTATTACAATCAAAATAATGTTGCATCCACAAGGGTCATGCAGAACTTCCTGGTATACGAAGTGGTACTAAAAGCTGAGTGATTGAAGAATGGGTAACACTCAAATAGAGAAGAATCTATTCATCTTTGTAATTGTTTGTCATTGATGTCAGCTAGGTCTGTATACCTTGTACGTGTACTTATAGAAATAAATATTACTTTGGGGAGGGGGTTATCTTAGTTAATTTACATGTATGATGACTGCATTTGTGCCTAAATAAATTTTCTTAAAAATTCGCCAGGAGCGAAATCCTGACACGGGTCTTTGCCGTCACTGGCGTCTGAAGGATCGAGTTTGTGCAAGTGACATAGGTATTGTGAGTTTTTTGGTGTCAGATGTACTGTTTATAGCCCTATGGGGGTGACAGCACTATAACAAGGACACAGAGTCTAGCAGAAATGGTGTAGCAGTTACAATCACACAGCAGCGGTGCTGCTATAGATGTCAGGGTAAAATCTTGTATCTCAAGCCAGTTTTCTCGCTGGTGTAAGTATACATCACATGAATTATCATAAGTAACATGTGTAAATTACCTAGGATCAGTGGCACAGCTAGAGAGAGCAAGGGGAACGACTGTCCTGAGCAAGTTTTTCGAAAGTGCCGCCTTTTCAAAAAATTTTAAACGCTTTTGGGATGAAGGTTAAATCTTATCGCATGGCCTTGGAAGAACTTTACTCGTTACTTTATTGGACAAATCTCTGTGTTTCGAACTGTCTGCTCAATCTCTTATCTTCCTTTTGTTTTTATTTTAAAAACAATATACTCTTACAATGACATTAAGGGTATACATGAATGGTATACAATACCGACAAGATGAAAATTACACTGACAACATTTGGGTATCTATTGTAAACGTTTCGCCATCCAGTCGCTTTATCAATACAAGTTTAAGGACAAATGGCAGACAGTAGAACAGATTAGATTTTAGATTTTGCCACCGAAGTGGCTAGTTTATTGTGCACCCCATATCCATCCTGTGGAATTAGTAAGTAAGTAAGTTTATTCAGGTATACACAAATACATAGCAGCATATGTGTAGAGAACCTGGGATAACCCAAAAAAGTCAGACAGAGTGACTTATTTCCATTGGGGTCCTTTTACCTTATTATTATAATATAAAGGTTATAAAATTTTCTTATTATTATATAATGAAGATAACATCTTATTATCATACTAAAAAGACTATCTACTACACGAGGGTCATTAAGACTATCTACAATACGAGGGTCATTACTAGGAATAAGGTAAAATTTACACGTGTGTTAGCTAAAAAATAGAAAATCATTCCCCTCCCTTTCTGTAGCTACATTCATCAGACACCTTTTGGCACTCTTCTTGAACTGGTTCATGCTATGACTGGCTTTGACATGTGCGGGCAGTCTGTTCCATTCCTTTATTGCTGTACAATAAAAGGTGTTTGAAGCCTGGCCGCTGACTGTGGCTACTACAAAGTTGTGCTCTCTCCCCCTGGTACTATGATTGCTTTGGTTCCCAACCTTGACAAAATTGACAGCAAGATATTCTGGACATTGTTTGTGAGCAATTTTATAAACATGATTTAGCTTCAGTTGTTTTACTCTGTCTTCAACATTCAGCATATCCAACTGCTGTAATTCATCCTGGCCTACATGTTCTCTTGGTCCCAGCCCCAGGATGAATCTTACGATTTTGTTCTGGGTGATTTGCAGTCTATCTTTCAGTTTTTTGTCAAGGCAGAGTACCAAGAAGAGCAAGCGTAATCCATATGGCATTGTATAAGGGCTAGACATAGGGTCCTGCGAGCCTCAGTAGGTAGACACTGTGCTTGTCTATACAGGAACTTAAGTCAGGATGGGGCTCTGGTGGCCTGGTGGTTAACGCTCTCGCTTCACACGGCGAGGGCCTGGGTTCGATTCCCAGCCAGAGTAGAAACATTGGACGTGTTTCTTTCCACCTGTTGTCTATGTTCCCCATCAGTAAAATGGGTACCTGGGTGTTAGTCGACTGGTGTGGGTCGCATCCTGGGACACTGACCTAAGGAGGCCTGGTCACAGACCGGGCCGCGGGGGCGTTGACCCCCGGAACTCTCTCCATGTAAACTCTCCAGGTGGCATTCGCTTTCTTTACTACACTGTTCCCTATCAATTCTCCTGACATGCATGGGTCAAAGGGGATTCCCAAATATTTTACTGATGAAACCAAAGTGATGGGCTCCCCATTACATTGAACATTAAAATTATTTACTCTTCTCAGTTTATGTTTCGTGCCAAAGAGAATGGGTTCAGTTTTCCCTAGGTGTAATGATAGTTTGTTGTCTACTAACCATTTGCTGCAGGACTCCAGTTCCAGTGTTAAAACATTAGCAATATCTTGTGGGTCTTTACCTGACACTAACAGAGCACTGTCATCTGCATACAGTAGGAGTTTGCACTTGACACTGATAGGCATATCATTGACATAACATAAGAATAATAAGGGACCCAGAATACTACCCTGGGGAACTCCACATGTTATCGGCAGGGGTTCTGATTCTGTTTTGTTGATTTTGACTATTTGTCTCCTGTTGCTAAGGTAGGACTTAAACCAGTCTACAGAACCTATACCGATAGCTTGAAGTTTATTACATAATATATTGTGGTTGACAGTATCGAAGGCCTTTTGCAGGTCTAAGGTTACCATACCTATGAGGTTCCCCTTTGACATTTCAGTTCTCAGGTAATCCATCAGATTAAAAGGGAGGTGTCGGTTGAGTAGGATCTTCTAAAGCCCGATTGATAGCTATGGAGAATGTTGTTGTCATTAAGGTACTTAACTACTTGAGAATACACCGCCCTCTCTAGAATTTTAGATATTATACTGAGTATACTAACAGGCCTATAGTTGCTTACATCAGACCTACTATTTTTCTTGAAGATAGGAGTAACTCTGGCCTCCTTGAACCCCTCCGGTACGGTATTAGTGGTGATTGATAGATTTATTATGTGAGCAATAGGGATTGACAGTTCAGAAGCACCATCTTTTAGGAACTTAGACGGGATGTTATCAGGGCCTGTGCTCTTAGTTGGGTTTAACCTGCTTAGTTCTTTTTGAATAAAGTCATGACGGTAGCACGAGAGCATATGGATACACAAATGGCCTAGGAACTAGGCCCCAAAGGGTTAACAGGAATACATATGGATTTATATCTACATATCTATAGTTCACTTATCTGTTACAAGCAAATTTAGGAAATTTGCTTAGTATATCTATCTTATTTTCATTAATAAGATATCTTGACATGTCACATAGGTTATTATACTGTCTCTGTATTTCTCAATAAGTGGACAATTAAGCACAGTGTTCAAGAGAGTGACCATATGCCTGATCACATAATTTACAATTAGTTCGATCATCATCTGTGTGTCTCCCAAACTGCCAGAAGTACTTGCACGTTGCACCATAAACATACTTATATACGTTCATGTTATCATAGTGGGTTATAAATCTACTCAGGCTTCTAACTGCATTCCTATAACAATCATTTTCATTATTTACTTCTCTCCTAATATTCCTAATGCTAGACACAGTTATGCCAAAGTTATATTCTATATTCTCCTTCTGGGTACTCTTCTTGGCTAACTTATGAACTTTATCATGGAGTAATCCAATGCGCTTGCTTATTTCAAATCTTACCTTACTAATAGGTATCAGTATGTCACCATTAAAGACACAGCATCAACAACACGGCCACTTGATACTGGAGTTCCGCAGGGAAGTGTCCTTGGTCCCCTGCTCTTCCTCATATACATCAATGATCTTCCAAACGTATCCCAACACCTGAAACCCATTCTCTTTGCTGACGACACGACTTAAATCATCTCTCACCCTAATCTTGCCACCCTCAACACCATTGTTAACGAGGAGCTGATCAAAATATCGACTTGGATGACAGCCAATAAACTTACGCTTAACACTGACAAAACCTACTATATTATGTTTGGTAGCAGAGCAGGAGATGCACAAATTAACATTAAGATCGACAACACTAATTACCAGACATAATGAGGGCAAATTCCTAGGCCTATACCTTGACAACAACCTGAATTTCAGCACCCATATCCAACACATAACCAAAAAATATCCAAAACGGTTGGGATCCTCTCCAAGATACGATACTACGTGCCGCAAAATGCCCTTCTCACACTATACCACTCATTTATCCATACCTCATCTATGCTATTTGTGCTTGGGGATCAACTGCAGCAACACACCTAAAGCCAATAATAACCCAACAAAAAGCTGCAGTAAGAATAATCACTAAATCCCATCCCCGGCAACACACCCCCCACTCTTCATAGATCTAAACTTACTCCCTGTTCAGTACATCCACACTTACTACTGTGCAATCTACATCTACAGGACCTTAAACTCCAGTATCAACCTTGACCTAAAACGCTTTCTTGATAGTTTTGACAGAACCCACAGGCATAACACCAGACACAAACATCTCTACGACATTCCCCGTGTCCGACTAAACCTTTACAAAAATTCAATGTATGTCAAAGGCCCTAAAATCTGGAACACCCTACCTGAGAACTCTAGAACTGCAGATACATTCATCACCTTCAAAACTACCATTAGAAAACATCTTATCTCCCTGATACACCCCATCAACTAACTACACGAATACCACCTGGTGGTTCACACTTACACTCACTCACCCATTTGACCATAAACAGAAATATTAATCTCAATCTTAAAATAATGAATCCTGTGATACTCCAATACTGAAACTATGTACTGTGCTAAAACAAAAGCATTCACATTGTTAAACTTACAAACTAGTATTTAGTCACTTAGCCATAATACCAACTTACCTCATAATTTGTAATATTTTAAAATTAAGAATTAAACTAAGTCTGCCCGAAATGCCTAGCCATTCTTGGTGTTGTAGTGGTACACTCTGTAATCATTATTTAACTACATGTAAACCACACAATAACCAAATTCTGTAAACTCAGCATTGTAATCCTTATAGAGAATAAACTTTGAATTGAATTTGAATTGAATGTGTGATGGGATCCATACATTAATTCCTTTGTCCCTAATTTTTGAGTATCTATACCTGGCTTCTCCAATGAGCATGTTGGAGTCATTATATGAGTCAAGAGCCTTCAATGATGACATAGAATCAGTAATGATGATAGAGTCAAGCTCAGTGTCATAAGTTAGCTTTAGCGTCATTAGGATTGCAAACAATTCAGTTTGCAGTGTAGACGCCCAGTTGTTAATTCTTATGCCTAACTCAACAAATTTATTATCGTTCTTAACTAGGGAGGTGGCAACAAGAGCAGATGCAGCCCTGCCAGAAGACTCCTGTTTAGATCCATCAGTGCATATAACTTGTGATAACTTATTACTACCAGCTAGGTGAGAAATTTCTTTTTGAGCAGTTGCTCTAACAAGTGATTTAAGGAAGGGATTACTAGCAATGAGCTTCTTGGGAGGGACTTGCAGGTATGTGATATTAAATGAACATATCTTCCACGGAGGGGTGAAATGCTCTTGTTGCCTACAGTGATACAGTTCATGCAGGTTATAAAACTTAATGCAATTGCACGTTTTCACAATCCATTTAGATCTGTGTGTATTTACTTCTAGACACTTGGTAAGATTCATTGTGACAGTGTCTGGTTTGTTTCTCAACATTCTAATACCGAGTACAGTGTTAATCTCAACAATCCTATCACTGATACTAGAAATACCAATCTCCTTCCTCATGTTAAAAACTTTTGTAGATCTGGGACAGCCAAGAATAATCCTGAGAGCTTCATTTTGCATTAACTCCAAGGGGTCGGAGAGAACTTCCTCTAGCTAATATCAACATGGGAGCAGCATAATCAATTAAGGACCTAACATAGGCTATGTACATCATTCTCACGATTCTCACATTAGCACCATAGTTGGGTTGTAGCCAGCAACAGCTTTGAGAGCATTTAGCCTAGCTTTGCATTTCTTATTTAGTTGTGGTATAGTGGATTTGTTAAAGGGTACATCTACACCAAGATATCTGTAAGTTTTAACGTAGCTAACGATTTCACCCTGCAAATAGATGGGTGGGGGATGTCGTTTGCTTGTTAATATCTTTGTTTTAGAGGAAGATATTATGAGGCCTAGTCGATTACAAATTGCTTGAACTTCATTAAGAATGGTACTCATCTTCTTATGCCCTGCTGTATGGATCATGATGTCAGCATAGCTTATAGCTATATGTTTAGGTGAGGCAGGTAGAGCATTTAGGAGATCATTAATCAGAATATTAAATAGCATGGGACTAAGGACTCCTCCCTGCGGTGTACCTAAAGACATTTCTTTAGACTCACTTCTGAAGCCTTGGTAAAGGACAGAGGATACTATTTGACAGGTATCCTATTATCCAGCAAAGTAAGCTACCACCAATATTCATTTTGACTAGTTCATGTATTATTATTATAATCAAAAAGAAGCGCTAAGCCACAAGGGCTATACAGCACTAGTTCATGTAGTATAACGGTTCTGTTCGCAAAATCAAATGTGGATTTTAGATCAAGAAAAGTGGTAAAACTAGTAGAGGTGTGTGCAGTGAGAAAGGTGGAAATACAGTTCTGCACACTTTTACCTTTCATGAACCCATAGAGGTAGGGGGAAAGTTGGTGTCTGATTCTGTAGTACAGTCTGTTAAGTATCATTCTTTCAAAAGTTTTACATTATAATAATAATAATAATAATAATAATAATAATAAAAAAGAAGCGCTAAGCCACAAGGGCTATACAGCGCTGCAGGGCAGGAAGGAAGCGAGGGCATCAGGTGGCAAAAGGGAGATGGATGAGTAATAGGTTATGGATAACAGCGGGGCAGTGGATGGTGAAAGGGTAAAGGGCAGCAAAAGACTGAGCTAGAAAGGGCTGAGGGGAGTGCGAAAGGTATCATCATCAGAGTTTGTGGAGTAAATCGGCCGTTGTCAAGAAGTCAATGAGAGAGTCAGGATTAAAGGAGGGTCCATCAGCAAGAAGGGAAGGTAAAGAGAGAGTAATAGAACGAAGACGACGTTGGAGGTAAATTCTGCGTGCTCGTTGATAGAAAGGGCAGTCTAACAATGTGGCTAATCGATACTGGAACTTGACACTGCTCACAGAGAGGAACAGGGTGTCTCCATGAGATACCCATGAGTAAGACGAGTGTGGCCAATGCGAAGGCGGGAGAGAGTGGTCTCCCAACCTTTGCACTGATGACAAGAAGACGGCCAGTAACCTATGCTCGGTTTAATAGAATGAAGTTTGTTACTGAGCAGAGTTGACCAACGTTGTTGCCAACAGGTGTGAAGGTGGGTAGCTATTGCAGCAAAATAGTCCAGATGTGAAACACCTCTATAGGAAATTGGTAGATCATGTACTGCTGACCGCGCAGCAGTGTCTGCCTGTTCATTGCCCTGTACGTCGACATGACCAGGGACCCAACAAAAAACACTATCTTTATGCTTGGTAGAGATACAGCATAGCCAAAGTTGGATATGGAGAACTAGGGGGCGAGATGTATCAAATTTTCGTATAGCCTGTAGAGCACTAAGGGAGTCTTGAGACTACCACAAATGATTACACAGGCATAGATGCGATACGAATAAGTGCTGCAAGAATGGCATACAATTCAGCAGTAAAAATGCTAGCCGAAGATAGTAAATGCCCTTGCACGACGCTGTCCGGAAACACTGCTGCGAATCCGACACCGTCTGAAGACTTAGAGCCATCTGTGTACACAGCGATGGCATGAGAATGAGAGTGGAAGTGATCAAGAAAAAGAGCGGGAAGCCACCGTAGGCAGTTGGGCTTTCGAGCAAGGGAGTGAGAAAGAACAGACCCAAACAGCTGGAACTTCCCAGGGGGGTAGGGAAAAGTGAGATGCTACATGAACATATAAAGGTGGTGGCTTGGTGGCTATAGCTCCCGCTTCACACACGGAGGGCCTGGGTTCGATTCCCGGCGGGTGGAAACATTTCGACACGTTTCCTTACACCTGTTGTCCTCTTCACCTAGCAGCAAATAGGTACCTGGGTGTTAGTCAACTGGTGTGGGTCGCATCCTGGGGACAAGATTAAGGACCCCAATGGAAATAAGTTAGACAGTCCTTGATGATGCACTGACTTTCTTGGGTTATCCTGGGTGGCTAACCCTCCGGGGATTAAAAATCCGAACGAAATCTTCTCTCTCTCTCTTAACTGAAGGGAAGACAAGAGCGAATGTAGGCGAAGAGAAAAGGGACGGAGCAAACGGGCGGCGAACAAATAAAGAATGTCTACTAATATCAGTGATCATTCTATAAATGGAAGGATTGTGGAGATCGTGAGAGCGTACATAGTAGCGAAGGCAATGGGCATCACGGTGATCAGAAAAAGATGGAACATTCGCTTCTGCATAGAGGCTCTCAACAGGGAAAGAGCGAAAAGCACCAAGGCATAAACGTAATCCTTGGTGATGGATGGGGTTAAGGCTAGAGAGAATAGCTGGAGAGGCCGCTGAATAAATCTGATCACCATAATCGAGTTTTGATAAAACGACGGCTGAATGCAGGCGAAGCAGAGTTCGACGATCAGCTCCCCAGGAAAGATGAGCAAGGGTTTTAAGAAGGTTTAGCCGGCTGTGACAAGTTGCCTTCAGAGAGGTAATGTGAGGTTTCCAGGATAACCTACGGTCAAAGAGAAGGCCTAGAAACCTGACTATCACGTTCGGGGATACGGGAGCCATAGAGATACAAAGGATGATCGGAGATGACAGAGCATCTAGTGAAAGTAATTTGGAGAGTTTTGGTACTGGAAAATTTAAACCCATGCGTGGTGGCCCAAGTGGAAACACGGTCGACCACATGCTGGAGAGAAACTGCAATGAGATGACAGTCAGCGCCTGCACAAGCAATAGCGAAGTCATCAACATAGAGTGATGACCAAATATTGGGTGGAAGAACAGAGGCCAAATCATTTATAGCAAGGAGAAAAAGTGTTGTGCTCAGAACACATCCCTGAGGGACACCTTCAGCTTGGACGAAGTCCGGGGAAAGCACATTATTGACTCGAACACGGAAGTGTCTGTCAGTTAAAAAGTTCTTAAGGAAGGATGGTAGATTGCCTCGGAGGCCTAAGGAGTGGGCTTGGGCCAAAATATTATACCTCCAAGTTGTGTCATATGCCTTCTCAAGGTCAAAAAATATGGCAATAACTGAGTGATTATTTGCAAAGGCATTACGAACATACGTATCCAAGCATAGTAAGGGGTCTATGATAGAACGGCCCTTACGAAAGCTATATTGACTAGCGTAGAGACTGTTGTGTCTCTAAATACCACATTAAACGTCGATTTACCAGACGTTCCATCACTTTGCAAACTGCACTAGTAAGAGTGATGGGACGATAGTGGGAGGCATCATGTCCTGTAGTACCCGGCTTGCGGAAAGGGAGAACAATGGCAGATTTCCACAGCTGGGGAAGAACTCCTTGTGCCTAAATAAGACTGAAGAGGTGTAAGAGGACTACAAGGGCTGACTGATGTAAATGTTGTAACATATGAATATGAATGTCGTCAGGCCCAGCTGCCGATGATCGGCAAGCTGAGAGTGTTGCCTCCAGTTTCTGAAGTGTAAAAGGCACATTATACTGTTCTTCTCCGAGAGAAGAAAAGTCCAAGGGTACTAACTCTCTGGCAGACTTTGAGGAAAGAAACGAGGGGCATAGATGGAGCCCCCGGGAAATACGGACCAGACGAGTGCCAATTTCAATGGCAACGTCAAGAGGGTTTGCTACATCATTACCGGAGACCCGTAGAACAGGAGCCAGGTCAGGAGAGTATTTACCACTCAATTTCCTCACTTTTTTCCAGACTGCACTCATAAGAGGAAGCAGAGGTGATGGTGGAAACAGTCTCACCAGCAAGTGCGTTTAGCATCACAGATGACACGGCGAGCGATCGCACACTTCTGTTTAAAATCAAGAAGCCTCTCATTGGTTCTATTGTATCGGTACCTACCCCATGCAGCGCGTTTCAAACGTACTGCACGAGCACAAGCAGGAGACCACCAAGGCACGCACTTCTGAGAATGCTTGCCTGAGGTTTGGGGTATAGAATGAGAAGCTGCGGTATAAACTGACGTCGAGAAGAGGTGTAGGAGCTCATCAATGGAGGATGAAGAAGGAACCTCACTAAAAGCAGTGAGTTGCGAGTAAAGGTCCCAATTTGCTCGATCAAATTGCCAGCGAGGGCTACGGAAAGGTGGTGAATATGAAGAAGTAAGAATGATTGGAAAATGATCGCTGTCATGCAAATCCAGTAGAACAGACCAGGTGAAGTCTAGTGCAGTGGAGGAAGAGCAGACCGATAGATCGATGCAAGAGAGAGTACGAGTACGAGGATCAAAATGGGTGGGAGTACTCGTATTTAAAACATGGAGGGGGCGAGAGGCGAGAAAAGCCTCAAACTGGATGCCACGTGAGTCACAATGAGACCCCCCCCAGAGGAAAAGGGTGGGCGTTAAAATCACCAAGTAACAGAAGTGGTGGTGGTAAGGATGAAACAAGAAAGGCAAAGTCTTGGATAGAAAATGCTCGAGGAGAGAGATATAAAGAACATTGTAAACCACTTATTCAAGTGGATACGGGCTGCAGTGTAATGCAGCGAGGTATGGACAAATAGTTGACAGTACGGAATATCATTGTGTAGAAGGGCCTTTCATTAAAGGTCCCATCTGAGAAAGGATCCGAAGAATACAATAAATTATAGCCCAAGATAGGTTGGGAAAACAGCTGAGTGTAATTTTGGTTCTTGTAAGCAAACACCAACAGGGGAAAACCTGGAAAGCAACATCTGAAGCTCACCCCGATTACCCCTGAGGCCGTGGATATTCCACTGTAAATAGGCCATGATTGGCGATGAAGAAAATACCAGGAATCTGTAGGGAAGGGCATCTACGGACTAGAGGGGTTAGAAAAGTCAACATGTGGTGGCATTGGAAGACGTTCAAGCATCGAAGGAACAGAGCGTTGCTGAGAATGGAGTTGTGAAGATGGAGGAGAGGGAAGAGAAGGAACAGGAGGTGAATCAGTGTCCATTGAAGGTTTAGTCTCTGCAATACATTCTGAAATGGCTTCAAGTGCTTCTGAATTCAAAGACGTATGGGAGACCATATTGGAGGTAGAAGGAGGGCGGCAAGTAAAGATTGGGACAGTAATGGACTGTACCAAAGTAGAGGGGATGAAAGAGTGTAGGGGACTGGAGATGAAGTGTAAGGGGGGGGGGACAGAAGAGGCAGAAATCTGGGAGGTGACAGAAGAGGGAGAAACTTGGGAGGGGACGGGGGTGGAAGGCATAGTACGAGGAGGAGGGTGAACCTCCACACTTGTAATAGAGCCAGAGAGAGGGGGGAAGAACTAGGCACAGACTGGAAAGGTAAAGTGTGGAGGTGGAAGAAGGGAAGGAAGGGGCAAAGAAGATTTGAGCAATGTGGATTTTTTGGACTTCCGAGAAGTAGAGGGGCGATTGGTATAAGGTGTCGTACGAGGTCTTGTCGATACTGGGGCTTGTGAGGAAGGACGCGAAGATGCGAGAACAGACCGAGTTGTAGTCGGGACGTCAGAGCCAAGGACAGCAAAAGGATTAGATGCCGGAGTGGCTATGGGAGGGGTAACAACAGAGGAGGCTGCAGAAGATGGGACCCCAGAAGTGGGGGGATGTTTTGAAACACGGGGTAGTCTCCCTTGGAGGTGGAGATGAGTAACTGCCATAGCATAAGGGAGACCTACCTCTTTGAGGCAACGGATTTCACGTTCATTTAAGTAGACCTGGCAATGGCGGGAGTACGAAGGGCGAGCTTCATTACAATTAAGGCAAGATGGAGGTTGACTGCAAGATGTATTAGAATGGTCGTCGGCACCACAGACTGGGCATTTGACTATAGATCTGCAATATTTCGCTGAGTGACCAAAACGCCAGCAATTTCTACACTGTTGCAGTGTAGGCATCACCTTTCGAACTTGTAACTAATGTCCCGTGACAAACAGGACAGGAGTTCTTGGCTGTCAAGAGTTAATCGAGCCACATTGCAAGGGTAACGTCTCCGCCCACGGGCAGGAAGGACATAAGTGTCTACTTTGAGGATTGGGAGATCCTGGAGTTCCAGCTGTTCAAGAATGTCATTGCCACACGACTGGAAATTCTGTTGGACTATGGTATGGGGCAGAATGATAGTAGTAGTATCGATATCCAAAAGGAGAGAAAGATCATGAGCTTGGGTAGCATTCTGGACAGTGACGACGCCCATACCACTCGAGAGCATGAAATGAAATACAGTGGACCCCCGCTTAACGATCACCTCCAAATGCGACCAATTATGTAAGTGTATTTATGTAAGTGCGTTTGTACGTGTATGTTTGGGGGTCTGAAATGGACTAATCTACTTCACAATATTCCTTATGGGAAAAAATTCGGTCAGTACTGGCACCTGAACATACTACTGGAATGAAAAAAGTTCGTTAACCGGGGGTCCACTGTATCTCTACCAACATGACGCAGGAGCGCTTTGCCAATACTATGGTCAGAAAGATAGGCAGAAGAAGTCGGTCTTAAAGTAAAGAATTTAGTCCATTGTGTGGTCCGAAACCGAGCATGGATAGGGAGTGCATGACGTGTCTGTCTTTTCCGAGTAGAATGGGAAGGTAACGAAGAAACATCAGGAGATTGACATTGGTGTTTAGGAGTAGGACCGGAGTTGGTCCGGCGTGAAACTGACTGGCGATTCGAAAATTGCCGTACCATAGAGGGAGAGGCCGGAAGCATAGTCAAAGGAGAGCAGAGGTCAAACAAATCGAAGGAGTCAGTCGAAGCCCCAGTACCTGAAGCGGGTGAGGAAACAGCACCAGCAAGAGGTACAGGGGCATCAGGAGTGTCCGAAGAGTGGTCTAAAAACAAGACAGGGTCATAATGGGGTGCGGTATCAAGAAGGGGCCTGGGGGTAGTGGGTTCATGGATTGGGTTCTCCATGGTTAGGTTACTTCTTTGCTTTTTAAGAGAAAAAAAAAAAAAAAAAAGGGGGAGAGCAGGGAGGAATAGTTCCCAGGAGGAATGAAAGGGCTGGAAATCTCCCTCCACGCCCAAGAGGACCTCAGCACCGCTAACAGCGCAGATGCAGCATGGAACCCCATGCCATGCCCTACCCTTCATGCCAGTGAACCAGCAATCCGGGATAGCAACCTCACATCTGCCGAGCTACCTCGGTGGACAAAAGAGGGCGGCCGGATATCTGCCACAAAGCATACCTCCTTCGGCCACCACCCCCGGAATCTGAAAGGTGGCTTCCAGAGATGCACCCGTCACCCGAAACACACCCAAAGCTACACTCCAGGATACCAGAGAGGGATCGGGACATCCCCAGGCGATCCAGATTCCACGGCAAACTATGCCACCGCCAAGAACCTCAACGGAATGGGATGGACCCCGGTATTCTTTCCCCTACCTAGGAGCTAGCGCGCCTGTGGGAGAAATCCCGAAGGCCAAAAAGAGGAAGGGCAAAAGGGAGGGGTGGGGAGGAGGAAAGGAAAAAGGGGAGGATGGGATAGGGAGGGGGGATTGGGGGGTAATTAGGTTCGGTCTGAGGAAGGAGACAGACAGGTCTAATTCCTCAGACCAAGAGCCTCTTCACCACAAGGGCTGCCCCCCCCCCTTGAAGAGGCAAAAGTTTTACAAAGACAACTAGTTAAGGAGATCGGCCTAAATGTATCAGGATGTTGGGGCTTAGGGATAGGCACAATGAGACTATTGGTCCAGGAAGTAGGAAGAACGCCCTCAATGTAACAGATTATAGTGCCAACAAAGGGTTATCAGGCACGTGCCTTAGAGTTCTGAGAATATCAGGTTATACCATCCTCTCCAGCAGCAGATTATCGACCTTTAGTTTATGCATTATCTAATTCATACTCTATAAAGAGGCAATCACTCATCAATATTTTGGCTCAAAATTAATCAGTTTCAACATTTCTTCAGAAGTACTAAATTTTTTCTAATATGAGATGGAAGGTTTTCATGCCTGGATGTTTTGGACCAGTCATTTATGAGGTCATTTGCTTTTTCAAGAGGAAAGGGATGAGCAACAATGCCAGTCTTTTTCCTGGTTATTTTATTTATACAGAACTATATACAAAAGATGAGACAATCAGTCCCTCAGTCTGAGTTGGTGCTCATAACCTACTTCAAGACTGAGGGACTATACCCTTTTTGTATATTATTCTACCATCTTCCATTTATGTCCTTCAGTGTCTCCCTAAGTGTCTCACTAGTGTCGACTAAATAACGTAAGCATATTATAACCAAATAAAGCCCTAAACAGACAAGGGTCATGCAGCACTGTCGGGCATAAAATAGTGCCGGGGCTATAAACGGTTAGGTGTTGAGGGGATCAGAGGGGTGGAAAGGGCTTGAAGGGACGCTAGAGGCTGTCAAGTTTCTATAGTAAAGCAGTTGCTAACAGAAGTCAAAAAGTGATCATAAGGCAAAGACATGGCCATCTGCAAGAAGGGAAGGCAAAAAAGGTAAGAGGTAGGTCGGCGGCATTGGTGAAGGTAAATCCTGCGAGCTCGCTGGTAAACCGGACAATCCACAAGCAAGTGGAAAATCGAAAGAGGGATCAGAAGCCTCAGAGGTAAATAGGGTGTTCCGTGAGATACCCCATGGGTAAGGAGGGTATGGGCGATGCGGAGACAGGAGAGCGCAGTCTCCCGAGTACAGCAACGGTGGTAAGATTGCCACAAAACCTAAACACTGTTTAATAGAGTGCAATTTCTTATGTTGCATGCCCAACCCCAGTTGTTGCCAACGGCCGTAAAGATAGGCAGAGACGACTAAGATAATCATTGAACGGAATACCTATCGGAAACAGGCGGATTTCTGCTGCACTGACAGCGCAGCAGCATCCGCCTGTGCATTGACCTGCACATCAGTGTCCAGGGACCCAGCAGAAAACTTTTTGCTAGCCACACGATACAAGTTGAATATGAAAAACCAATGTATGAGGGGAATCCAATCGTTTAATGGCCTGTAAAGTGCTGAGGGAATCAAATGATCACAATAGAAGGCCAAGAAACCAAGGTGCATAATGGATCCAGTGATTGGGCTCCAAAGTTTTGATAGCGGAAAAAGTTTCAGAATGAACCATTCACACACTTCTGTAATTACAAAGTTGTTAATGCAAATAGCTTTATTTACAGTGAGCAAAGTCAGGGTATTTACAGAAGTTCGTGATATACCACTGGATAAAGTACTTAGACGTATCTAACGTTAGGGATTTGTCTCTGAATTCATTCATTTAATCTCATTCCAGCACAATGCTGCAAGGTGCGACAATAGTCCATCTGGCAAAGCTTACACGTAGTTTGGTCTACATCCGGTGATTTAACCTCCCAAAAACGTTTGTAACCCAGGCGAAGCCGAGCAGTAATGACATACAAGTGCTTTTGTTGGATGGACCAGAGAAGTGTGGCTCCTGCACGATTGAACGAGATGGACGGACTGGTGTCAGTCTCCAAGAAAGTTAAAGTTCAGTTCTTTTCGTATTATTCTCAAATCTCTAACTCACAAGCCAAGACTAAACTCTCGTCGAGTGCATACAGCTTTACTAGTTTATCTGTTCTATCATGCATCTGAAAACTTGTGATAGGGCAGTGAGTGATAGCGAAGTCATTCTCTCTAGTACAAAACCAGAGAAATTTGTGTATAGTATTATTGGGGTAACTAGAGAAATTCCTTTGGCAAGCTTTCAGTCAAGGACGTATTGCACGAGAAGGGGAGTGTTGCTGTTGTATATTCTACTGCAACAATGAACTTGCACAATACAAGACGTTTGTATTATGGGGAAACTACACTTTCACAACTCCAGTTGAACACTTAAACAGTGGACGGGTATAAATAAGTGTCCATCTGACCACCCACCCAAAACACCGACACCATACACACATTATGGAGTACCCGCAACGGTTTTATAATATTTCTACAAGTGCTTGGGTGTTGACGTGAGATCCATGTCTGTTCCATGTGGAAGCTTTCCAAAGTTAAGTTTTAAAGTTATGTTTTGCGTTACACTAGTCGATAAAAAGACTTAAGGCTGTTCTGTGAAGAGTGAGGATTATTATAATCAAGGGGGAAGCACTAAACCCGTAGGATTATACAGCGCCTATGGGGAGATGGAAGGCATTCAGGCTTAATTCAGGGAACTGGAGCACAGATCCAACTGGAGCACAGATCCAATTCCCTAGATCAAGAGCCCCTCACCAGCGTCAAGGAGCCTTCCTTGAGGGGATGTGAAGAGTGAGGAAAATACAAAGAAATAATTCGTCACTACATGTTAAAATTAAATGATCATTAATTTTATCAACATTTTCAGTGAAAACACTTTCCGCTTTCAATACCCATACTACTCACGTTACCTCTGAGCTATAAAGAAAAATAACTGTACCAAGTATTAAGAATGCAAAGTTCATTATGTGTATCAAGTTTAAGGTATACAAATACAGTTCTAGGTTATAACTAGCACATGTAGAGAACCTACGATAAATCAAAGAAGTGAAAGTGAATACAATAAAGTTTTTTCCGTATTACTCAAACCGCCAAGTTAATATGACAAGTTCAAAATTTGTTTTATGATTATGGGGTAAAGTATAGTCTTTAATGGTTTTTATACCTTAAGTGTCTTGTATAATTAAATAATTGCCAGTCTTTAGTAATGTTTAAACTTAACTGCTCTGTATAAATATGACCTTTCAACATTATCTAAAAGTTGAAGCCATTTTTTATATAAAAAATGGCTTTTTAAATGGTTGTATTGTACGAGTGTCACCTTAATTATTACAAAGTTATTCTGTCTACTCAAAATTACTTCTGAAAACTGTCTCTAAGTGTTTAATGCTGACGAGATCAAGTTAGGTTGGAGCGCATGTCGACCAAACCTTTCATTAGAGAAAATGTTAAAGGCAGCCAAGTATTTCTTTTACATATGCACGAATCCAGTACAGGATTTTAAGTGCAAGGTTATGCTAATTATTCTGCCATCGAATAAGGCATCATGGACAACTCTGCCCCTGTTAAAAGATTAAATTTTTATTCATGCCAAAGGAGATTTAAACTTTTGACGTTTTAGACTCCGGAAAGGTAAAGGCGCGAAGCTTTTATTTTTTTTGACCTAGATTATAATCGAGGGGAAGCGCTAAACCCGGAGGATTATACAGTGCGTGGGGGGGATGTGGAAGGCATTCAGGCTTAATTCGGGGAACTGGAGCACAGATCCAATTTAATAAATCAAGAGCCCCTCACCAACATCAAGGAACCTTCCTTTAGGGGTTTTGACCTAGAAACATTGCGAGCGAGCAAGATGAGGACTCTTGAACAGTACGAGGCGACCAGGTAGATACGTCAGAGTCCAGGGCTGCAAAAGACACAGGTGACGAAGCTGTGACCACAGGGAAAGATTGGAAGTAGGTGGGGGAAGTAGTGAAAACTGCAGTCAACCCTCTTTACCTCCCCCTCTCGCATATAATGTTTTAATTTATCTGCCACATTTGATCATACAATGCAATATTGATAAGGTAATCAAAGGACCCCAATGAAAATAAATTTTTTGGGGGGTTATCGTAGATTCTGTACACCTGCTGCTATGCATGATAATCTACAACTGTATACCTAAATAAAAAAGCAAATTTACAATTTAGGTCAGGTCGGACCTTAGTCCGAAAGTTTTTCTTGCCAGTGGAGAGTAATGATTTTTTTTCCCTTAAATACGATACAGTCACCATTTAATTAAGGCAAGCGAGTAGTGCTGCATATTACAAAAAATTAGGACCGCCAATTATTAAACAGAGGGAAGATTTTAACCCGTAGAGGAAGGGTCAGATTGCAACTGTGGGAAGGAGTACGCGCTTCGAAGTTACTTGGTCCAAAGGTGAAAAGTTCCTTAAATCAGCTGTTGAATATCAACTTCATCCCTTTAGAGAAAGGAGTACTTCAAGGAAAGGTTTAAAGTGCGATGAACTTTATTTTCGAAAGACATTCAATTTTTCTTAAATTGAAGATCAATCCACAACATGGCTGACACTAATAACCTTACATGCACTATAGCTGACAAGTTAGTCTGAAGACCGTTTAAGTCTATGAATGTGTAGTTTAACGGAGTCTAGCTGCTCCATGGCCTTCTCCATGTCTGCTGTCACAGACCTACTGGAAGTCTCTCTCCTCTTAAGGTCTTTACCCATCTTCGCGACGAGCTCCTCTAATGGTTGAACATCCACGAGCCTTAAGATTTCTCTGGCAGCTTCGTAATTATTCAGTTCTTCCATGAATGGCATAAAAGGTGGGGGTAGCAATGTTATTCCGTGAAACATACGAGCGTCTTTAAACATTTCATCACTAGAAGTCACAAGATTGAGAAATGTCAAAATTGTCAGCGTCACTATCATCCTGCTAACACCTGCAAGGAAAAATAACTAGTAAGAAGTTAAAATTAACCTTTAACAAATAAAGAATTTAACATTGACTACAAATACAGGAAGAGCCGGACAATTTTATATTCATGGGTGTAGTGTTATGCCTGTGGGAAGTATACATCCGAGAAGTTTCATCCAAGGAAAGGGATCAAATTTTCCAATTCTCCAAGAGCCCCTCAACGGCATCAAGGAGGAAGATTTCTGTAGTTTCCCCTCCCCAGACTCCTACCATTTCTTTATTTAGATAAAAGACCTCAATTATTATAATAATCAAGGGGGAAGCGCTAAACCCGGAGGATTATACAGCGCCTGGGGGGTGGATGTGGAAGGCATTCAGGCTTAATTCGGGGAACTGGAGCACAGATCCAATTCCTTAAATCAAGAGCCCCTCACCAACATCAAGGAACCTTCCTTGAGGGAAAAAAAAAAAAACCTCAAAAGGTTACGAAAATAGAGGACCTTGCTTCTCTCACCACGATATTTCTAACAGTTAACGTTAATTTGATCTTTACATTTAAAGGATCTCAAATCCATACAATCTCAGTAAGATTCTCATGCCTTCACAAGCTTAGATTTTCCTTCGCTTTAGACGAGAGTATAAACGCAGTTATGAAAATACTACCAGCAATGCCGTTGAGTAACCTTTTCTTAACTACCTGCAGAAGTAGCTAACATCAGAAGACATGCTGTCGAAGAAGTAACATCTGCGTAATGTACAGATCATGCTTAGGGTACAACCATGATCTGTATAGGAGAATCAAGGAGGAAGTTCAACAGCTAGGACAAATTCGTGCAACAGACACCAAAAGTGGCCGTTACCGTTAAAGAGGGACACTTCATGAACTGGAACAATAAGATTTACAGATAATCCAGCATATATAAGCGCCGCCGTATCGAAGCTTTCATTGCCATCAACACCATTGACCAAAGCTGGCAAGTAAATCTTAACACCCTTGATACTACTCCACGCTGATACCTTGCTGACACGTGATAAAGCCATTACATGACCTGATGCCTCAAGCTGAATTTCACTAGTAACCCGCCTCCACCACTATACATTTTGTGTTCACTTTCGGAGTGTCCAAGACGAAGAACCAAGAATTTATTCAATAAAGGATGGCTTAAGTGTATGAAACCTTTTCAGCCATACTTTTGTCATTATACTTTTCACTTTCATCTATGTGATGGCGTTTGTAGAACTAATTTGGACCGGTCATTATGCACCTCCCTTGATGCCGCTACCCTAACAAACCTGATTAATAAATATTCCCCAAACGCTGTATGATATTCTAAGTTTCCCTATCATTATAAAAGTAGTGAAAAAAATATTTACTTTAAACTAATTTTATGTAGAACAAAATATAATACAATATTAGCCTGACTTACACCAGATAACACCACCAGAAGAAGCAGTAAATTATAACACTAACAATGAGGATGTGGGTTAGTTACTGAGCAGTTACTCCCGGTTCACCCACGAAATGAATTACACAGAACTGAGAGCGGTGTGTAGCGCCAGGGGTTACCCACACCTCACACCTCTCGTACACTTGTTACAATCCCCTGCACACCAATAGATGGCGCTAATTGCTTTTTATTTATGCTGATACTTTATCTGTGCGACAGTGTATTAAATGAAAGTAGATACACCCATACGTGAAATGAAAATCACTAGACAATTAAAATGAACTATTACAAAGAGATAACATCGTAAAAATAAATGCATTAGCTGTATAATACGCCATAATAAAGAACAATAATGCTGTTTAATACTTTAATACCGATTGCAATTCACAGCTCGACACGATAGTAAATTATTTTGATTAAATATATTTTTCCACGTAGATCATTTTTGCTCAACTGCTTTTAAAGGAAAAAAAATGACCAGAAATCTTATTAATGAAACTCGGATATATCTGCATTGTGCAGCTGCTCTGATTTATATCACATTTTACAAAATTTTAGCAAGAGATGTGTTTTATTTAACACACGCATCACGTACGATCGTTTTCCTGTCATACTTCGTTGCCCAAAATGAGTTTCACGGACGAGGTAATGAAATGTGTCAGCCTGAGCTGGGAGACTTCAGCAGGTCGAGGAGGATATCGTCAACATTCCACTGTGGGTTCTGTAGTTACAGCAGCAAGACGGGGATGTGGAGAACTGAAAAGCCATTTCTTCTCTGATGAATTAAATCATTGCTACAACATGCGAGCACATTTCTTAGAAATTACAGTATTCATCCAGGATTCAGCATACTCGCATTTTTTTTTCTGGAAACATCACATCACTGTCTGCATTTGTATAAACGATAAGTTTCAATTGAACATTAAAATGGTATGAAATACCGACAGATTATTAGGTAAGACCTGCCCTCCCAAAGCAACCTACGTCTCACCTCCTGGCACTATATAAAGGCCCCATTCTGTCACTTCAACTTCATAATGTTTCAGACAACGGAACAATGCTCTTCTCCAGACTGAGGGACTGACCACCTCAAAACTTTAAGGGTGATGGACTGATTACATCGTCTTCAAGTATCTTCTGCTTCTATCAACCTTTCTGTACTCGACTGAAGAAGCCTACTGTGTAGGCGAAACGTTTCGAAATAAAGATACCTAACTGTTGCATATGTGTCTTACCTAACAATCTGTCGGTATTTCATACCATTTTAATGTTCATTCTGTCAGACACTGCAACACAAGGGTATCTTGGTACAGACCACTTCGACAACCTCTACTAGTGAGAACGGCTGGGTTTGAGAAGGACCTGCCCTCCCAAAGCAACCTACGTCTCACCTCCTGGCACTATATAAAGGCCCCATTCTGTCACTTCAACTTCATAATGTTTCAGACAACGGAACAATGCTCTTCTCCAGACTGAGGGACTGACCACCTCAAAACTTTAAGGGTGATGGACTGATTACATCGTCTTCAAGTATCTTCTGCTTCTATCAACCTTTCTGTACTCGACTGAAGAAGCCTACTGTGTAGGCGAAACGTTTCGAAATAAAGATACCTAACTGTTGCATATGTGTCTTACCTAACAAGTTTCAATTGACACATATTTTAGGAATTTAAGCATGTTTGGCTGACCGTATCCAGTTTACTTTAAGGACCGGTGCTTACGACTTCTGGTATTAGAGGCAGCTATGCCCCTGCGGAGTTTTACAGCGCCATGAATATAGTAATAATGTTAATAATCTACATCTTTCAAGCATACAGTACATAGCAAGAAGAATCAGCTTAGAATAGGCAGGAAAACCCACTGCACCGCTTGACTCTTATCCTTCAACATTTATGACGTTAGAAGACACGTGGCTTGCAGTCAGTTTTGGGTATCTGTAGCTCAGTGGTTTAAGGCGTCAGGTTGGGAACTAGCTACACTACCAGAGAGCTGCCAATGTGGGTTTGAATCCTGGTGGCTCTGACAGTTCTTTGCATATACTTTCGCTTGTTTCTGCGAAGGGTATTGAACACACACACACACACACACACACACGGGGCCAGGATCTAAGACTCGACCCCTGCAACGACAAATAGGTGAGTACACACACACACACACACATACACACACACACACACACACACACACACACACGTGTCCAACGGGATATAAGCAATGTGGGTAACTGCGTCACTTTATTTAGTCAGCAGTGACGGCTCGCATTGTACAATGATCCATAAAAATGGTCATCACAATAAGAAAAAAAGTACTTACTGAAAACCATAGCTTTTGTTTGTAGTTACAGTACTGACGATAAAATAGCTTGCCTACACCCGTGAAGGTGTTGATTCCGGTGAAGGATCTTTATATGAAGAATAGCAACTGTTTTTGCATTCTTGGGATCCTGTCTGCTTCTATCTCCCATTCCCAAGGCTTCGTATAATCTCTAAGGGTTTAGCGCTTCCTTGTGCATATTATCTACACTAGATTCTACCCTCTGAAAGAGAATTACGCAATTCAGTGTGTGTGTGTGTGTGTGTGTGTGTGTGTGTGTGTGTGTGTGTGTGTGTGTGTGTGTGTGTGTGTGTGTGTGTGTGTGTGTGTGTGTGTGTGTGTGTGTGTGTGTATTCAATACCCTTCGCAAAGTCATGAAGATTGGGGAGGGGCAAAGAAGACCGCAGACAGAGTATAGGCTAGGTGGACAAAGACTACAGACCTCACTCAGGGAGAAAGACCTTGGGGTGACCATGACACCGAGCACATCACCGGAGGCACACATCAACCAAATAACTGCTGCAGCATACGGGCGTCTGGCAAACCTGAGAATAGCGTTCCGATACCTTAATAAGGAATCGTTCAAGACACTGTACACTGTGTATGTTAGGCCCATACTGGAGTATGCAGCACCAGTCTGGAACCCACACCTGGTCAAGCACGTCAAGAAGTTAGAGAAAGTACAAAGGTTTGCAACAAGGCTAGTCCCAGAGCTCAAGGGAATGTCGTACGAGGAAAGGTTAAGGGAAATCGGACTGACGACACTGGAGGACAGAAGGGTCAGGGGAGACATGATAACGACATACAAGATACTGCGGGGAATAGACAAGGTGGACAGAGATAGGATGTTCCAGAGAGGGGACACAGGGACAAGGGGTCACAACTGGAAGCTGAAGACTCAGACGAGTCACAGGGACGTTAGGAAGTATTTCTTCAGTCATAGAGTCGTCAGGAAGTGGAATAGCCTAGCAAGTGAAGTAGTGGAGGCAGGAACCATACATAGTTTTAAGAAGAGGTATGATACAGCTCAGGAAGCAGAGAGAGAGAGGACCTAGTAGCGATCAGTGAAGAGGCGGGGCCAGGAGCTGAGTCTCGACCCCTGCAACCACAGTTAGGTGAGTACAATTAGGTAAGTACAATTCTGAATTGTCTCCAGCGTCCTTTGTTACATTTAGAATTATGCAGTTAAAAATGTCCACCCGTTTCCACTTTTCTCGTGGAATAAAAAAATAGTGCAAATGTATTTGCATATGCAATTTAACCACAATGAAATAACAACACATTCAAAGGCGCTCTCGTGTTGCATCAGTCACATCCTCAAGGAACTTTACACTCAGCTTCCTTGTCATTGTGAGACTGTATATCTTTTGCTTAGGTAAAATTGCATTTTAAGGTATTACGTCTTATCCTGAATTTTGTCGTATATTTAGATACACGAATATATCAATGCTGAGTCTGTGCCAAGTTTCTTGAGTGTTCACTCATCACTCGTGATTTCTGGTGCTGTTTGCAGTCATCTAGAATATGAAGTCAAGATCTACCTTCGCTCTCCTTTCATGCGTAATCCTAGTAATTCTTGTGTATCCGTATGCTCTTGAACCACCTCATTCGTCTCTCGACCTCCGGGTAGAGAGGTCGCACGCCTAGTAGCTACACCTGCCCTCTGGTGGTGACCTTTAGCAACTGGAAGGCAAAATGGCGTATCGAGTGAGTCAGCGGATCAACACTGTTTGTATACAGCTGGTACGTGGCACGCTCAGTGGCGAAACGATGAATACATTGCTACCCACCATCATCAGAGACGTCTATGGTGTCTCCAACGATGAAGTATATGGTGTAGCCTTAAAAGGGATGACCAGAGTATTCCTGAAACTGAATCGTACCGGCGTCTACGACAGACTTGTTGACGAGTACCAGGAGAGGAAGATGACTGTGAACTCGACAGTGGACGTCGTCTTGCACAACGTATCTAGGTACTATACGTAGGTGAAGGTGATAAACGTCCCTTTCGAGGCGACTGTGTATAGTATATAGGAGGCTTCAACAGTTATGATAAAGTTCATTCAGCTACGATGGGAGTATGGAAAGATGGGCCATACGAGGGACGACCTGAGGGTTCTTATACCCTCAAAATGACGTTGGCTAGGCCTATACCGTCCTACGTCATGCTAGTGGGTTACAGGACGCAGGTCTTTGTGCACTATGCCGGCCAGAGAAGGACCTGTCAATTATGTAGCTCCTACGACTATATGGCAGCACAGTGTCCTAGGAGGCAGCCTACCAGGGCTCCTGGTACGTTGGCAGTGGAGCAGCGGCCTTGTGAGTTGATGCCGGAGTTGGGAGAGGAGGAAGCAGGGACGAGTGGTCGTTGGATTGAAGAGGTTGATCGGGAAGTACCGACGGTCGGTACCTGTGTTACACTCCCGGTAGGCTAGGGGGAGCAGACAGGACCGTCGGGGGCTCCATCAGGAAGGAGCGATGTTCCTCAGGAAGATTTACTGGAGGACGTGTTGAGAGGTTTTTTGGACGGATCGGGGACCTCCGCCTTAAGTGCTGCCGAGGCTGATGTGAGGGAGGAACAGCAGTCTGTGGTACAAACATTGTGTGGAACTCGCTTAGAGCAAGTGGTGGAGGTGGAGGTCCATCAGTAGAATTTGTCAGGCGAAGACATGTGTGTGGGTAGTGGATCTAGAAAAAGGCCGGCTGGCACGGTTGAGGCCGAGGAGGTACTCACGCCGGGGCAGAGGCCGGGCAAAAAAGCTTGGGCAAAGGATGAGGAGTTGCTGGACCGAAAGGATCTAGTGGATCCTGATTTATGTAGTGAAAGGGTAAAAGGTGGGGAGGGAGCCAGGGAAAAGTCTGGTGAGGCGTCGGGTCGATGCACAGGAAAAGGTATGGTAGGCAAGCCACAGAGGCATAGAGGGAAGCCGCCGTTCTTATAACTTTCGGGTGTGTCACTCTAAATGTGAACGGTCTCAAGACTGAGGTCAAAACTGTGTGGTTAGTATGGTTCTTACGTAGGTTCCAGGTGGACGTGTGTTTCTTGCAGGAACACAATCATAAGATTGGTAGTGAGTTGTTGTTGCATGGGTATAAGTTGTATGTTAGTTGTGCTTGGCAGTTGAAAGGGGGGGTGGCGATAGCGATAAAGGAGACCAGCCCCTTGCATGTCACGGGTTGGGAGGAGGCAGGGGGGAGGGTTGTGTGGGTAGATGGTGTATGGGGTGATAGAAGGGCATATTTCATAGGAGTGTATGTGCCGGCGTCGAGCAATACACGGGTAAAAGCGGATTTTGTGAGGGAAGACTTATTGTACCATCTATGGGGATTGCCTGCCATCACGATTATTGGTGGGGATTGGAATTGTGTAATTCAGGGCCAGGATGTTGAACCGAGAGGGGCGGGTTGTGTATTAAGTGTTCTGAGGGATGTGTTGAGGGACGTGGGTGTCGTAGATGTTGCAGGGGAAGGAGGTTATATGGTGGAGCACACGTTCGTTCGCAGGGGGTATGCTGCAAGACTAGACAGGATTTACGTCATGCAGGGATTGGAGGTCGGGAGGGTGCAGACTTTTGATGTGGGTTTCTCGGACCATAGGGCAGTGATAGTGGATCTGTGGTGAGAAGGTGCCGTGCATATTTGCATATTTACCCCGGCTATTGGAAGTTGAATGTGCGGCTGCTCAGGGGGAAGGGGGGGGAACGGGTTTTGAGGAGTGGTGGAATGGGTTTTGGGGAGCTAGGGAGCGGGCTATGGAGCTTGTAGAATGATGGGAGTTGCAGGCGAAACCTGGGATCGCGAATTTTTATAGGGTCAAGGGCCGTGAGGAAGTGAGATGGAGATATGGTTTGCAGAATTATTTGGAGGGACAGTTGCAGGCATGTTACGGGAGGGGGGGAGGGGAGGGGGAAGATATAGCACTGCTTCGAGGTAGGATTGAGGAGATTCATAATGAACGTTTTGACACGGTACGTTTTTGTTCAGGGTTGGACGATGTGTTGTGGGGGGATAAACCGACTGGGTATGTGTTGCGTAAGTTTAGGGAGCGTAAGAGAGTGACCACATTATTGCAGTTAGAGACTAGTGCGGGGGTGGGGGATTACCCGGAAGGTGCGGTCCTCATCTCCACTGAGAGTATGAGCATTTATGCAGATGAATGGTTCAGGAGAAAATGGAGAGTGTGGGAGGTGGGGCACCTGGCAGGCGTCTTTCGGTAGGGAGGGTTCATAATGCTATAGGCGAAAAGGATAGGGTGGGGTTGGAGGCTGATATTAGTGAGGCTGAGGTGGCGGACGTGGTCTTCAGCATGCACATGGGTAAGGC
The DNA here is from genome assembly GCF_038502225.1 of Cherax quadricarinatus. Taxonomy (NCBI): domain Eukaryota; kingdom Metazoa; phylum Arthropoda; class Malacostraca; order Decapoda; family Parastacidae; genus Cherax; species Cherax quadricarinatus. Next base: position 7,473,115 of record NC_091331.1, read on the forward strand.
GCCAGGCATTGACGGTTTGCCTATTGATTTTTATAGGACTCATTGGGGTTGCATGAGGCATTGTTTGGTTGGGGTTTTGAAAAATATGCTAGATGGGCGGAGAATGGGTGAGTCACAACGTACAGGCATAGTAGTATTAGTACCAAAGAAGGAAGGGGCGCGGGCGCTGAGTGCTTTCCGGGCAATTTCCATAATGTGTGCAGACTATAAGGTGTTCGCAAAGGTTATAGGGAATAGAATGAAGGCGGTTCTCGGATCGCTTTTACACGGCGGTCAGTTTGGGATTCCAGGCAGGAGTACGCGGGATGGACACGGGCGCATAAGGGATTTCTTAGAGGGCTGTTGAGGGGGGATGGGGGATTCTACAGGTGGATTGGGAGAATGCGTATGATTGTGTGGACAGGGTGTTTTTGCGTGAGAGTTTGTGTGATTTGGGCTTTGGTGCCAAGGTGGTAGGGAGGGTGGATGCATTGTATGCGGGGGCGATGATGCGTGTGCAGGTGAATGGTAGGTTGGGTTCTGGGATTTGTATGGAGAGGGGTTTGCGGCAGGGTTGCCCGCTTTCACAGCTATTATTTGCTTGTGTACAGAACCCATTTTATGAGCTTGTAGACCGAGAGTTGTGTGGGGAGGGGGTTGAGGGGAATGACGAGGGGGTTGTGGGTTACGTTGATGATACGACGATCTTACTTAGTGGAAGGGAGGATTTTTCAAGGGTGGGTAGAGTCATCGAGAAGTTTGGGGCCGTAACAGGAATGAGGGTAAACAAAAGCAAGTCGATGTTGTTAGAGGTGGGCACCTGGGTAGGCGGGAGATTGGGTCAGGGGTTTGGATGGAATGTCGTGGAACGGATTAAGATTTGTGGGATTTGGTACACAGCGGACAGGCAGGAGAGTAGAAAGATTAATTCAGAGGCAGTTTTTTTTTTTATATTTTATTTAAAACGGTGAGATACACAATGATAAATGTATATTAAAAACACACAAAAGAAAGTGGTTAATTTTACAATAATCTCACACGACCAACGATACCGCACAATATAATGGTAATACACCTTACACACAAACATATTGACAATAGTTTTATACTCAGACACAACACATACATTATTAAAGAACATGTCTAACTATGTTGTATATACAAATGGCAAGCACACACGGGTAAGTATATAGACTGTATAATAAATCATTGTGTTAAAAAACCAACACACACAATAACACACACACACAAGCACACTCATACACACCAACATACACATAGGTATTAATGAATCGACGACGAAAACATCCAAATATAACAAATACGATGTGTTATTTTATATCTCAACAAATAATGTAATCAATTACATGTAATATCATATATTACATGTAATAGGAAAACACGTCTGTACAAATACCAATGATTGGTATACAAGAATAAAAAGGCAAAACTTTTAACGTTCTGCACATACAAAATTTTTACATTTTTATTAATGACATCATCACATTGGAGACATACATACAACATTGGAGACATACAACATTGGAGACATACATACAACATTGGAGACATACATACAACATTGGAGACATGCAACATTCACAAACACAAGACATTTACACACAATTAAACGCAGCTGACCAGCCCGTAAGATTACCCACTGAACAAACACAAATTATCTCAAATCCTTTAACTCTAACGCTCTATATGCAGACGGGAAATCTTTCTCCCATCTCCCCTCATATACCCAACTGATTTCGACACTTAGTTCTAAGAATTGTTCCCGCTAAAACCCGGATTCTGCTATTACCTTCAACAAGCCTCATAGCCCATGACACATAAATATAATTGGCTACGACATACGACACTGTACGTTGTACGCAGATGTCAACCCCACCCACATCAAAACTCAACTCCCTAAGTACCGACAAACCTCCCCCCCCTACCATTCGTAAAACCCTGCTTAATCACGCACGTACTATACCTAAATCTTCACAGAAATACAAAACATGAAACGCCGATTCGTCGTCCCCGCACGCTGAACAACTCCGGTCCTCCTCTACACGCCGATTAGACAACACCACCTTGGACGGCAGAATCCCATGCAAAAATTTAAAAACCACTTCGCGTACTCGAGGAAGGAGACGTAACTGATGAACCCGCTTCCATATATCACACCACGCGTACATGGGGAACATTCCCGCTCCGCACGTCTCGCATGCACAGTAACACACGTAGCATCGTATAGCACCTGATTACATCTGTCCGTCCCCACCACCTGCGCAGGTCACGATACATTTCTGTTAAACCACCATGCCTGCCACCCATTCGGAGAAAACGACGCTTCACATAACAAGCAATGACTCGGTCTCTTAAAGGAACAAGACCTAACTCTCCTTGACGCATTGGTGTCTCTACCACCGCTCTTGTGAGCCAGTCGCACCCTGAGCCCCACAAAAATCTATAAACTCTATTTAAAAGATGTTTGAGATCCCCCTGTATTAGTGGATACAGCGCAGCAACGTGCCAAACTTTACTATAAAGAAGAACATTAATTACTATCGCTCGCTGGTGTAGGGTTAAATGTCGTGGCCTGAGACTATTTATACGCCTCAAAACACTATTTACCACCCTCCCCGAATTACATGCCCTCGTCTTATCAACCTCTCTCATATACTGCATACCACATATGTTAACACAGTCAACCACCGTCCACGTCTCTATACCTACCTCCTCTCTCGCCCAATCTCCAAACTTCATAATCTTTGATTTTTCTTTGTAAACCTGCATTCCTGTTGCCTTACCAAATACATCTACAAGTCTTCCCACAAAACTCAATTGCTCCCTTGTATCATCTACATAACCTACTATGGCAGGTCGATCACTACCCGAACCCCACGACGAATCTACTTCCCGCCCACAAACTGTCCAATAAAAAGGGTCCTGCATGCAAGCAAAGAGCATTTGAGACATAGGGCATCCCTGTCGAATGCCTCTATTCAATTTGACAAAGTCTCCTAACTTCCCATTAATTTGTACTTGAAACCCAGCACCATTATACAAAGAACGAGCCCACATGATGATCTCATTACCAAAACCCTGCCATCTCATAAACTTTCACAGCACATCCCTTTCTACACTATCAAAAGCAGCTTGCCAGTCTAAAGCCAAAACACCATCCCCGCTCCTCGTTCCGCATTCCTCGACAAACTCCCTGATATTCCCATGACCATCATACATCGACCTACCTGACACGCCAAACTGACCCTTATGTATTACCTTGTCAAACACTTTCTTAATCCTATTCAGTAAAATTTTTGCATATAATTTATAATCACTACACATTAGTGATGATATTGGTTGGTAATCCTTAAGTGATACGGGTATGTCACATTTTTTAACTAACACCAAAACCGCGGTACTCTGAGACAAACCTAAACGTCCCCCCTCCTTCATCGCATTGAGTAAACGTACCAGAAAAGTCCTTATGACCTCCCAATGTTGAATATAAGATTCACACAGAATGCCATCAATACCTGGCGCCTTGCCCTAGCACATTCCCTGCAAAGCCTCCCACACCTCAGCTTCAGTTATAGGCCCACCCATGAGAAAGCGATCATTATCATTCAACTCACATCGTACATTCCACCCCAATTCCCGTATTGCATCCACGCTTACATCTTTATTTAGCATTTTGAGATTAAACAATTTATCAAAATAATAACATTCCTTCAGTTGTTGTTACAACCTGACCCTCACTATACCCTTCAACGCCATCCTGCACCACTAAACTCACGATTTCGGTCGCCTTCCTCCTTTGTGTCTGACTATGTAAGACACAAGCGGACGGCTTATCACCCCACACAACCTCCTCGACTCCACTCGAAATACGCGCCCCATCAAAAACCGTATTTTTCAGCACCTGGATGTGTTCCTTTAGATTGTCAATCTCGTCCACTGGGTAAATTCCAGATACCTCTCCTTGCGCATAACAGTGCTGTAAGGAACCCTCCAGGTACCTCAAAAATCCATACTCCAATCGAGAGGCCTCCTTACCCCGATGTACATAAAAATCCTTAATTCGAGGCTTCATAACCTCGTCCCATTGTCGCACTAAATCACTGCCTTCCAAGGAGTCTACTCCCATAGACATCCATAAGTGCGTGAAGTGTCTTTCTTATCTTCCGCACTTTGAAGTAAACGAGTATTTAACTTCCAATATCCTTTAAAACGAGTCGGGAGACCTCTCCAGTCGAGCTCTACGAGAACACCGCGATTGTCGGAGAAATACACGTCTAACACACGCACTTTGGTTACAACTACCCGCCGAGACACATACACCCTGTCTAAGCGTGCAGCATAGTCCTTACACACGAAAGTGTGCTCAATCCCTAAGTCACTGCTTCCACTTACATCCACCAACCCCAGCCCAGACAACAAATCACCCAAAATAATTGAACAATAACCCGCTCACCTCGGTTCTACGTCTTTACGGCGCACCACACAGTTCCAGTCGCCACCAACCACTGTTATATCAGGCAGGGATCTCAAATAGTACACAAGAACATCCTTAACAAAAGTATTTTTAACATTAACATCATGTTCAGCTGGCCCATATACTCCTACAAAACCAACCTGTTGAGTAGCCCACTCACCTATGACGCGTACCACGCGACCCCCTTCCCCTTCCTCCCAATGTTTCATCACGAACGGGCTGGTCGCTTTTATCAACACTGCCACACCACCTTTCAGACGACTCGAGTGAGCCATATAAACATCATAACCATCTATCGCAAACGAACATCCAACTTTATGCTTATGTTCTTGCACGAAACATACATCTACTGCAAAGCGATGCAACCACTCATGAACCTGCACTTGCTTTCTGTTATTTTTCATACCATTAACATTTATGGTTATTCACCTAACTTTGCTAACGGTGGCTTTCCTCGAGGGACCACCACACCCTTTTTCCCTTTACGTTGACTAACGCCTAAGGCGCCACCTTTACCTTGTACATTATTATATTACTCGCTGTCCTGGAACCACGCGACCCCCCACCCGTGCCTTCCGACCACGTCTTCTTCCCAGAACGCTGTCCAGGGGTCAAGACATCGTCGGAGTTGGGCGGGGTAGCCGCACGCCTCCTAGAAACAGCATCCTCAGCTTTATCAGGACCTGTAATGTTCTCCTTGTGAACTTTTACCGCAACAGTATGAACTCTCGGACCTTCTACCTCACTTACGTTAATTAACTGATCGACATCCTTTAACTGTGTTCTCTCCTCATCTGAACACTCCAACGCAGGCACACACGGCACAGAATCATACTCCTGCGACGCTAAAAGGTCGCTCAATGTCGATACAATGTTAGTTTCCATGTCAGCATCCTCTCTTGCTTGAGGGCTCTCACGTCCACCATGTTCTACCACATCATGGTTGACCGTACCAGGTAGTCACGCACGATGACTCCACGAGCATGGCCCGATCCACCTCATCACTGCACGATTTCAGGCGCGGTAAGTCCTCGACTACTTCATCTGCCAGAATCCGACGAGGAGCCTCACCATCCGGACGACGACCACGTCCTGAGGGCGGCTGGCGCTTAACGCATTGTGCAGCAATGTGATCCAATGCGCCGCATAGGCGACAAGTTCGTCTCTGTCCAGGATACGTAATATACACCTGGGTATGGAACTCCTCTAGGTTTATGTACGAAGGTATTGGTTGGCGCAGGGACATTTTCAACGTGAAAGACCCTTCTTGTAAACCAGCAAAGTGGCCATCAGACCACCGATCCATAGTAACCTGGTGGATCGTCCCATAGTATTTGAAGGCGTCACGTATGTCAACTTCGTTAGCCTCAAAAGGCACATTTCGCACACGTACCCACGTATAGTATTGTGAAACGTCGTGCAACTTAACTGTGACTGCTGGGGTGACTTGCTTGCTAACATCCTGATACTGGTTGACAATCTGCTCATAGGTCTTGGTATCACAAAACTTGACGAAAATTCGGGATAGTCCATTTAAGGCAACGCCACACAGGGATTCATGCTGGATGCCATATATATCGCGGATGATCATCGGCACCAACACATTAATCGATGTGCTGGGGATTGTGCCCTTTATGAGGTCAATACAAACAGTATTAACTCTCCTTCGAAAGCCAGTCGCCATTGTTGTTGTCGTCGCAAAGCTCCTCCACCAGGTGTCAGGACTGAGGAGAGACAGCTGACGACCGCTCAGCACAGCGTCTGAGCAGAGAATTCAGAGGCAGTTAGGGACAGGGCAGTGGGTAGGCTACGTGGCCTTCGGGCCAGAGATGTTACGTTGCACCAAAGGGCTGTGATTGTGAATTCGTTGGTATACAGTAAGGTTTGGCTAGCGGCGGCAGTATATCCCTTGAGAAATTGTGATGTAACAGACATCCAGAGGAGGGCATTAAGGTATATATGGGGTTATGGGAGGGCGTGGTTGGGACGTGACGTAGTAATGACTGGGTTGCGTCAGGGGGGATTGGGTTTGTTGGCATTGGGGCCCAGGGTGAGGGCAATATACGTCACGGTGAGATACCTCAGTGAGGGGGGGTCAGGGGGCGGCGTGTGGGGGAGATGATGAGGGACTTTCGTTGTTTGTGGAGTGGGAGGGACCTGGAGGTGTGTGAGGATATGTTGAGGTATATGTTAAGAGTTCGAGATGTGCATCATTTGCGAATAGGGAGGCTGGTGGGAGTTGAGTATCGTCGGGAGACGCTGCAAGGGGTGGCTGTCTTCCCCACATATGATTGGAGGGTAATATGGGAGGAATTTCGAAAGCTAAGAATGCCTGCAAGGGTGAGAGAAGTGGTCTACAGATTCCTCATGGGGACATTGGCGTCAAAAGAGGTGTTGAGGCAGATGGGACATGTGAGCGATGCTTCATGTCCGCATTGAGGTGACGTGGAAAATGCTTTCCATGTGGTGTATTTTTGTCCTTTTTTGGAAAATGTAAGGGTGTGGTTGAGGGGTGTTTTTGGATTATTGGGGAGAAAGGGTGGGGGTCCTTAGGGCTTTACTTTTAGACGTGGGAGGAGTGTCTAATGAGGTAGCGAGGGCGTTAAGGTATATAATGGTTGATTTTTTGTATGTTTCTTGGGAATGAGAGAGGTGGGGGGTAATGTCAGGATCAAGACCTTAGCGGCGAGTTTTTATAGGTCGGTGGGTAGGAATAGGAGCTTATATGGGGGTCAGTGGGTTACTCTTTTTCCGGAGAGTTATCGGGGACTGACTGTGGCACGACTGCTACAGTTGGTGCCGGGGAAGGACAGCAAGGGGTTGGTTTCCGGAGGTGAGTGATGAGTACTTGGAGATGATTGTAGTAAGGAAGGGAGGTGATGGTGGCTGCTCCAGTGGTGTATGTGAGATAACATTATGTAAGGCCTGTCTGTGTGAGGGCCTTTGTGTGTGTGTTATTATGTGTGTGTGTGTGTGTGTGTGTGTTGTGTGTGTGTGTGTGTGTGTGTGTGTGTGTTGTGTGTGTGTGTTTTGTTGCGTGTGGTGTGTGTGTGTGTGTGGTGAGTGTCTGTGTGCGTGTCTGTGTGTGAGTCTGTGTGTGTGGGTGGGGTGTTCTGTTATTGAAATGGGGCTTCTGTGAGAGAGCTGGAGGTTTTTTTTTTTTGGTAAGACTTTCTTGCTTCTGTGGGTTCGCCAAGGCGTCCTTTCGATACTTTTCAAAGAAGGACCAAACTGAAAATATTTAGGAAGTAATGAGCTAAGAATTATTTGTGTTGTGAAAGATGTGGAGTTTTTGTTTTTGTTGCCCCAGAGACTAATGTTTTGATTCTTATTCTATTTAACTACTGTAGTACGGGCGAGGTGCCTGCGTGCACCAGGCTCCTGTATTTCCTGTATTATGTCAACTTTGTCAATGTTAGATGTTCTGTGTAAGAGAGGGGGCATTGTACATTGCCCTATTCAGTATTCCTTCCTGTTTGGAAGTTAATGAGGTAGGAACGTATATACACACGGATTAAGGGTATATTTCACCTGTTCATACTGTGTACCTTGTGGGTGATGGGAGGAGGCACACATCTTAGAAAATTTTTTCTTATAATTTATCATTTATTCTAGAGTATGAAAAGTTCCATATGATGTGTATTTGGGTTATATGGGGTGTGGGGAGTACGATTTAGTCTCCTCGAAAACATTGTCAGGGGGTTTTAGTTTTCGAGAATCTATGTACTTAACATGTTACTATACAAAACAATTGTATGAGAAATGATTTGGTGTATAATTAATGTTTTGTATATAAAGTTATCATACAAAATATGCATAAATGTAATAGGTTTTGTTTTGTAGTTTTTTTTTTTTGTTAAGGAATGCTCATGTGTAGGTTCTTCTGTTTCATTCCTAGTTAGGCTTGTTTTTTCTAAGAGTTGAACCTTTTTTTTGTTAAGTTTTATGTATAACAACATGTAGATTGTATACTGTGTCCTTAAATAAAAAAAAAAGAACCACCATTCACAGGATGGATTATGGGTTCACAATAATCTAGCCGTTTAAGTGGGAAAATCTAGAAATCTAATCTCTCATACGTCTGGGATTAATATGAATTATATGGCTGTATACTTGTACCTATTAGTGCACGTACGAGAATAATTTGAGCATACTTTTGTATATGCAGATTGCAGAATAACCACTGTGAAAAAATAGTGAACTTCCAAGGGCTTTCGTGATTTCTCACGAAAGTGATGGGAAGTTCACTATTTTTTCGAAGTGGTTGTTCCGCATATTGAGATATCACCTGTTTACTGTGATCTTATTGCACTCTAGTATATCAATAGAAGCTGATAATATTCCATTATATTCACATAAACGTGTCAAATATAAGCTGTAATCCTATCCTATCATCGTGTACTTCACAGAACAAATGCTGGATTCATGTAACTATCTCCTAATCTGTTAATATTTCTGGACATGTTAATATTTCTTAGACATGTGTAGTGATCTTGAATCTCGGGAACGAGGATGCCTCAACAAGCTAATTTAATTAAAGTGGCTGTTGTGTAGTTCAGTGAGTCTTAACAGCCTCCTCGACCCCAGACCCTCCAGAGTGATGCTGAAAGATTCCACGTTGATAGGATGAGAGTAGGAGGTAATACCTTCCATAACTACCTACCTGAGGGTTAAGTTCCAACTCCCGGGCTTGTTTTTCCTCCTGCTGCTTTTTCAAGTGGAATCTGAAGTAGCGTGTAAGTCTCGCAATTACTAGATCGAGTCTTCACCACTCCCTCTGCCGAATGACTCACACGCTGTTATTGTTTTCCACAATTGAAACAATTCTTCATCCTAATCTTTTTCATTTCTCTTTCGTTCTCATTTTTCTCTTGATGGCTTTCTCCTTTCCCTTTCTCTCCCCCTCTCACGTCGGCTCCATCATCCACAGTGTTTAATAACAATGGAGCTTTCAGAGTGCATTTTCCCCAGGCACAAAGAGGCAAGGTGTGTGTCGATCATTGTGTCATGGCACTGTTTCCTCCCGTCTTCTGCGATACTTGCTCTCTCTCTCTCTCGTCCGCTCCCTCTTATTTATCTTCCATTCACGCCTCTTGCTTTGTGTTTTTTTTCTCTCTCTTCGATGTATTATATAGTTATCAAATTGAAGCATCGAAGTGTAATGAAGACTAGTCAGTCAGAAAGGGTAACGCAGGAGGAGAAACACGCACAAGAATAGTTCTTTGTATATTTCTCACTCGGTCTGGATCCCTTACGACCGAGGTTTGATATCCTCTTCGATTAGGTTTTAGATTTTGCCACCGAAGTGGCTAGTTTACTGAGCACCCCATATCCATCCTGTGGACGGTAGCACAAGAGCATATGATACACAAAAGGCCTAGGAACTAGGCTCCAAAAGGGTTAACAGGTGTACATATGGGTTTATATCTACATATCAACAGTTCACTTATCTGTTACAAGCAAATATAAGAAATTTGCTTAGTATATCTGGTATCTTATTTTCGTTAATAAGATATCTTGACGTGTCACATAGGGTATTATACTGTCTGTCTCTGTATATCCTCTTCGACCGATGTGACATCCTGTTGACCGAGGTCTGATATCCTCAGATCCTCCCCGAACAAGGTCGAAATGTACAGACAACTATTTTCCGGATTTTTGTGTGTGTGTGTGTCTATGCTGGTTATTCCTTCTAGATGCCAAATTATATAAAAGATAATTTCATTAGTAAAAATTGTAAATATATCAGCCCATTCTCCACCTGAGACAGTACTAATTTTTTTCTGTGTATATAGTCCCACTGCATTACGCTTGAGTTATTTCTTTACCAGGTGGTGAGCCAAGCACTGTCTTAGGTTTACTGCACTCAGGATGCTACCCACAACAGCTAACTATTACCCAGATACCCATTTACAGGGGTAACAGATGGAAGAAGGCTTGGTTATACGTCTGTGCCCTCCCAGATACTAAACTCGGGCCTTTGGCTGTGAATCGAAGGTGCTGTCGTTAAGTTACGAACTGTCTTACAGCTAAGAGGAGGCTGGAGGCAGTGATGTTGTATCTATAGACAGTGTTTTGAATGAAGATGCTGAGAATCAAGAAAGTAAAGAAATCAGAAGACGATATGAGGGCATGAAGTATATAGCGGAAAGAGGGGGTTATTGAGATGGTTTGGTCAAGTAGAAAGGATAGATGAGATATATTGATTAGGAGGGTGGATAAATCTAGGGTGGATGAAAGGGTGTTGCGAGAGGTATGACTTGAGAATGTAAGAGGCATGCGTAATAATGAGAGACTGGAGCGAGTGAAAGGAAGTGGTTTTTTGGAGCGACAGAGAAAGAGAGAGAGAGAGAGAGAGAGAGAGAGAGAGAGAGAGAGAGAATGGTTGTATGTAAACATGAGCCGCCTTTCATGGGGGCCAATAGACCTTTTACATTTCCCTTCATTTTTATGTTTTTTAATAGCAATTCCTGCAAGCGCGTGAGCGTAATATCCACAACTAATTACTCATAAAAGCCGCATTACCCGGCGCGATCTGTGTAAATTCCCACGGTGCTGTTGTCCGTCCTGGCCGCGGCGGTGGGGAGAGGGGTGGGGATAAAAAAAAATATATTAAATGCTTTATACTTCAAATGCCTTTCTGCGTGGCGCAGAGACTTTCAACCCCTTACCCATTCCACCCCCATCCCTTTACGTCCCCCACCCTCACCCCTTACCTCCGCCTCCATCTCTTCACTTGGTAAAAATCCGTCTTTTTTTTGGTGGGTGGGTGGGTGAGGGATTGGGGGAGGGGGCTCTAGTGAATAAAAATGGTTGATAAATCCTTTAAATCAGTTGGTCCTTTAAAAGCGATCTCTCTCTCTCTCTCTCTCTCTCTCTCTCTCTCTCTGTCAACCAGCTTCTCTCTGCTACATGATCCCCTTCAGCTGGTACTGTAGTTTGTTGAGCCTCACACTAGTGCTATATTCTGTTAAGCCTTTTACTGTTTTCGTAGACTGTTGCAGCGTTTTGTTTGACCATTCTACCGTTGTTATAATCTGCTGAATGCATTCTGTGGACTCTCACAGTGTTATCGTAGTCTGTGGATTCTCACAGTGTTACTGTAGTCTGTGGACTCTCACAGTGTTACTGTGGTCTGTGGATTCTCACGGTGTTACTGTAGTCTGTGGACTCTCACAGTGTTATTGTGGTCTGTGGACTCTTACGGTGTTACTGTAGTCTGTGGACTCTCACATTGTTACTGTGGTCTGTGGACTCTCACGGTGTTACTGTAGTCTGTGGACTCTCACGGTGTTACTGTGGTCTGTGGACTCTCACGGTGTTCTCACGGTGTTACTGTGGTCTGTGGACTCTCACGGTGTTACTGTAGTCTGTGGACTCTCACGGTGTTACTGTGGTCTGTGGACTCTCACGGTGTTACTGTAGTCTGTGGACTCTCACGGTGTTACTGTGGTCTGTGGACTCTCACGGTGTTACTGTGGTCTGTGGACTCTCACGGTGTTACTGTGGTCTGTGGACTCTCACGGTGTTACTGTGGTCTGTGGACTCTCACGGTGTTACTGTGGTCTGTGGACTCTCACGGTGTTACTGTGGTCTGTGGACTCTCACAGTGTTACTGTGGTCTGTGGACTCTCACAGTGTTACTGTAGTCTGTGGACTCTCACAGTGTTACTGTAGTCTGTGGACTCTCACAGTGTTACTGTAGTCTGTGGACTCTCACAGTGTTACTGTAGTCTGTGGACTCTCACGGTGTTACTGTAGTCTGTGGACTCTCACAGTGTTACTGTAGTCTGTGGACTCTCACAGTGTTACTGTAGTCTGTGGACTCTCACAGTGTTACTGTAGTCTGTGGACTCTCACAGTGTTACTGTAGTCTGTGGACTGTAGTCTGTGGACTCTCACAGTGTTACTGTGGTCTGTGGACTCTCACAGTGTTACTGTAGTCTGTGGACTCTCACAGTGTTACTGTGGTCTGTGGACTCTCACAGTGTTACTGTGGTCTGTGGACTCTCACAGTGTTACTATTTTTTTTATGGCAGATCGAAATATACTGCTTCTCGAGTGATGATGATGATGATGATGATGATGATGATGATGAATACAGTGTTGAGAAAGAGGCATTGTCGCGGCTTTTACGACAAGGGATAATCACCTCAAGACCTCTGTAAGCTGACAGTGATGGGGGAGTGAGAGAGATCTTAGGCCTTTGGTGGGAAACATTGGACGAGAATAGTACTGAACATGGAGGTAGAGGGTAAAGAAGAAGAAGACAGAGAAACAGAAAGAGAGAGAGAGAGAGAGAGAGAGAGAGAGACAGAGAGAGATCTGTCATTTCAGTAGAGCCTTCAACGCAATGGGATGTGGGTGGCCTTACTGTTATGTACAAGGCCAACATTGTCAAAGTACCACACTTGGCTCCACTTCGAGGACAGAGAGAAGCAAGCCACTATACCACAAGACGGGCAGAAAGCAGCAACTTCACTCTGGCTGTACCCTTCTCCAGAACATCACTTCATCTGAGATCATTTATCCCCAGGATGACTCGAGTCTGGAACACATTCGTACAGCATTATGATGTCAACGAGATAAAGTCAGATGATCAAATGAAAATGCTGGCCCACAGATGACTCCAACTTCATACTGTTCCCTACTTGTATGTCTCATAACAATAAAAATGCCTTCAAATGAGGTGATGTAGGTAACAGCTCTTAGCTTGTCAATAAAGTTAGGAATCCTTAACCTGTAAATAGCTTGCCAATAAAGCTAGGGATCCTTAACCTAACCTTGTCAAACCCTGTGTAGAGAGAGAGAGAGAGAAAAGAGAAGAGAAGAGAAGAGAAGAGAAGAGACTAAAGGAGTGAATAAAATAATAACAGTTACTGATACTTGTGATAGTGTCTCATTTAAAGTACTAAAGTCTTGAACATAAATTCAACTTAGTCTGATATTTCTACGTATCTGATTCTTCGTTACTTTGATGCCATCAAAGGCTTCTGAAAGTCTTCAAATTCTAACTGCAAATGAAAAAAATGATTGTCACTCTGGGATATCGTTTTCCTTTGCCTCGCGTGAGAGTTAATTCGAAAGGAAAAAAATAGCCATTAAAAGGCATTAGTCTAAGCAATTTTTCACTCTGAGTAAATGCTTTAGAATTAGATCTATATATTAATTTTAATGAAATAATCGGAATTTTCCTAAAAAAATGCTCGAGGAATCTCGCAGGATCGAAGTGTTCTGAGAATCAATGTTCACTGAGGCGTTTTTGTTTATCTTGGATGTTGTAAATGTTTGAGGGATACTGCTTATAAATGTTTCTTGTGTTTCGCATGAATGTTGAAATGTTTGAATGCTTGTTAGTGTTTCCTGTGTCTGGCAAACATCTTGACGTGTCTGAATGATAGTATTTGTCTCACATGCATGTTGAGGTGCCCGAATGTTAGTGTTTGGTAATATTTACAGTGTCTTACATGCACGTCGAGGTGTTGAATAGGGAAGCTAGAGGAGAAAGACACATAGAAAACAACAACACTCAGAAGTACACTAACTCTTAGCTTCTTTGACAATCTGGTGCAGAGAGGCGGAAAGAGAGAGGGAGGAAGACGCGGAAGCTGTGAGGGGAGAGCGAGGGGAGATGAGCGAAGGGGAGAGGGAGGCGTGGATAGTGAGAAGAGGGAAGGGGAGGAATAGGAAGACCTGGAATTTGAGAGTGGGAAGAAAACAGAGGGAGATGTGGAGGAAGAGAGAGAGAGAGAGAGAGAGAGAGAGAGAGAGAGAGAGAGAGAGAGTGATGACGGTGTACGAGGGGATGAACTCTCCCCTCAGTATTTGTCATACTTCTTGGCTTACGACCCTCCATCACTCTGTTCCCCTTCTCTCTCTCTCTCTCTCTCTCTCTCTCTCTCTCTCTCTCTCTCTCTCTCTCTATACTTACACTATACACACGTGGAAAATATTAAACCTTTCCACTCTAAATATATTCGGGGCAGCTATTTTATTTTGTGTAAACACTGGTTTCTAGTTAACATCAACGCATTAGCCTCGGCAATAAAGAGAAGTGTAGAGACTGAACTTACAAGATTAGTCTTTAAGCTCATTGATTGCTCCAGGGATTAACTTTAAGAGCTGAATGAACTACAGTGTATAACCCAACCAGACATGTCGACGTTGAACTGACGTAGGTAGACAGGAAATGTATCATAAATTGAGCTTTTATTGACATTAGAAACTGAGCTTTGGAGAGCTCAAATCGTGGAAATCTAAAGCAACAAAAATATTAATATTACAACACGTTATTTGTTCTCAGGAACACCTTGAAGATAACATCATATTGAATTTATAAACCAGATTGTTATATAACACCCCCACCCCTTCCCCGGGGGGCGTTGATACAATCTCTAAGATTGTGAACTGTGGCGGTCTAGAATACTAATCTAATTAAATACTTAGCAGTGATTAGTTAATTTTAAGGCTGCCCGACATGATCTACATAACCAGGGAATTTGTCTCTTGTGCCACCACCACCACTATTACGACTACTACTACTACTACTGCTACTACTACTACTACTACTACTACTACTACTACTAATACTACTACTACTAATAATAATAATACTACTGCTACTACTACTACAATTATCTCCACTACCAGCATTACCTCTACCACTATCATCTCCACTTCCATCTTTCTCCCTCCTCCTATATCCCGTCCCTGCCTTCCTCTTGTATATTTACTGGCTCCTTTACCTTCGAGGGTTAGTGTGTAAATAGTCCAAGTCGGACCGAAACGTCGACATAAGTTTCCTTCCCCTGTGTGCGGGCTATCTGCGTAATATCAATTTTTTTTGTGTGTCGATTGTATACTGCAATTTATACGAATAAAGATGATCATTATCATCATCATCTTTGTCACAGGATAAGCAATAACTGCGGAGTCGATCATTTGTTGTTTCAGCCAGTATGACTGCCAGCTGGGTGGTGATCAGAACCAGCTGTGACGGTCATTAAACACACACACACACACACACACACATACACACACACATACACCCCCCACACACACACACATTACGGAGAACATGCCAAGTGTAACAGCATTAGGAAGAATTTTCAGCTGTCTGTATTGGAACGTTCGGTCCAGGACCGGTCCAATGTAATCAGCTAACTCCCAGTATAGACACTCCAATTTCATTTTTTTCAAATGTAACAGCATTCTGAACAGTGTTTTTTTTTTTACAATATTAATTTAATTAAGCACTAAAACCTGGAGGATCCAATAGTTTCAATACAACCTTCAGTCCAATATGATGCAATGTCACGTCCCCAGAGTTATTATTGTCTGCCTCTGTCAACCCCACACAAGCCCTCTCAACCTTTCATTAAGCTGTTTACTCACAATCAATCGCAACTCTTCAGCCATCTCGCTGCTGTTATGGCGGCCGATATTTGGTGTGTTGTAATAGTGCTTAGGTTGTTATTCTTCATCTGTTAAAAGTGTGGGGGAGGGAGAGGGGGAGGGAGTTGGAAGGAGAGAAGGGGAAAGACAATTACGAGGTAGGGAAGGGGTTATTGAAATTTGGAGGGGAGGGGGTTTGGACGAGAGAGGGAGATGGGGCTTGTGGGGGAGAAGGAAAAGGGAAGTAAGAGGGTTTGGTGGAGAAGGGCGGAGAGAATAAGAGGATGTTGGAGATTTAGAGGGGTGAGGGAGTGTAGGTGAGAGAATAATTTTGGAGGGAGAGGGAAGCGATAATTATTAACTGGTATTGTTTATTCGCTGCTTCTCTAATTTTAGCAAACGAGCCAAAAATCTCTCCTTCTCCACTCAAACATAGAATAGGGTACCATCACGCTGATGTGTCTAATTTATATTAAAAAGAAAAGTACGCCTCCATAACAGCAATTTTTTTTTTATCTCTTTTCCGCGACACGAATAATTTTAAGTGAGGTAGATTTTACCACGTTATCGTCAACCTCTTTTTACAGCGTCTGATATTCAACAATAAAGATTAGCGCTCTTGTCTTCAGTGTAAAATTAATTAAACTTTCCAATATGTTTGGCTTTTATAGCCAGTCTTTTTTTTCCTGGGTTTCCCCTGAATAATAAAGAGGATGTGAATAGTGATATTTTATGAGAAAACTTGGCTGCAGGTCCTGGTAATATACGACTCAAGAACAAATTTCTTTTTTTCTTCTTCTTCTTCTTGTGGTCCTTCTGCAGCCAGTCTCTGGTCTGGGTCACCTCGGGTCACCTAGGGTCACGCTGGGTAACCCTGGGACACCACAGGTTACATCAGTATGGTCGTCTACACTGTCTTAGATTTTACACAAATAACCCGCACATAGAAGAGAGAGAGAGAGAGAGAGGGAGGAGGTTATGACGATATTTCGGTCATATTTGGATCATTTACAAGTCATTTGTGTGACTTGTAAATGGTCCAAGTCGGACCGAAACGTCATCATGAGCTTTTCTCTCGCCTGTGTTGTGTATTGTTCCAATCACGGTATTCTGCCTTTTAATTCTTTTGTATCTTAGATTTTGTCGGAATATTGGTAGTCCTTCTCAGCAGCAGCCTTGGCAAAATCATTACAAGTTTGGTGTTTCCCAGTGAATATACTTTTCCATGTAACTTCATGTAGGTCCTCTGCTTTGTATTTTTTTTCTCTGTGTTGGCCCACAGGATAAGTATGGGTTGCATAATAAAAGTGTTTAACTAAATCTGTGGTAATTGTGTGTTGTCTGTCAGGAGGAATATAATAACAGTCGCCTGACACCGGTTTTAGTCGTGTGGTGATGACTGTGGAGTTTTAGGTCACGTGACTAAACGCTAACTTACCAGTCCACCCCGTGCGAAACGTATATGTTATTGTACCATTAATGTATCCTGTAAACTTGTGTACCATTTTGTACCATGTATGTATTGGCTGTCTTCAAGCAGGCACTGGACAAGCACCTAAAGTCGGTACCTGACCAGCCGGACTGTGGTACGTACGTTGGATTGCGTGCAGCCAGCAGTAACAGCCTGGTTGATCAGGCTCTGATCCACCAGGAGGCCTGGTTACAGACCGGGCCGCGGGGGCGTTGATCCCCGGAACTTTCTCCAGGTAAACTCCAGGACTGCTAGAGTCACCACTCCACCTCACTCTGAGGATACTATCCTCTTATTTCTTCTGTTGATACTCTTGCAACATTGCATAGCTCATGATGACCCACAGAGATGTACGAAAGTACTTGGGCTGAAGATTTCCATCCCCCGTGGCTTGTCTTGCATTGTTGGGATCGCCTGTCTGCGACTGGATTGCAAATATATGTATGTCGTGCCGAATAGGTAAAATTGGTCAATTAGCAAGAACTCGTTTATTAAAATTAAATTCTTTCTAAAATTTTCTCTTATACGTTTAAAGATATATTTTTTCATTTATGTTAATGTAAAAATTAATAATTTTGTACCAAAAGAACCTTAGAAAACTTACCTAACCTTATTATAACAAGCGTAATTTAATTTAGCCTAATCCAGCTTAATATATTTTAGATAAGTTTACAATAATTTAATAATAAGCAGTGTGTGTGTATGTGTGTGTATATGTGTGTGTATATGTGTGTGTATGTGTGTGTGTGTGTGTGTGTATGTGTGTGTGTGTGTGTGTGTGTGTGTGTGTGTGTGTGTGTGTGTGTGTGTGTGTGTGTGTGTGTGTGTGTGTGTGTGTGTGTGTGTGTGTGTGTGTGTGTGTGTGTGTGTGTTTGTGTGTGTGCGTGTGTGTATATGTGTATAAAAGATAGGGTGGTAGGGGAAGTGAAAGATCCCGACAGCCTGAAGAAGAACTCTCAGTATTTATCCTTGAAACATTATTATGTATTTTTCTCTTGGTTCCCAAACACTTGCACCTAGAAGAGGTCCCCATCTATTAAAAAAAACAAAAAGATCACATTTAAGAAAAGACAAACAGTGTAGATTTCACTGTGACAACGATTCACTCTCTATAGAACCTCTATTTTTCCTCTGAGTTCAAAGGAACACATTTTTTTTTTATATTTTAAAGGCCTGACTCCCTGCTTAATCCTTGTTCCCTCGTCCTTCCTGACACTGGTATGTGCTCTCCCTTCAGCCTCAACCTTGAGTAAGCTGATTTTCGTGATTTTTTGAGGCCTGGTCCCTCTCCCTGGCCGGGTTGCGGGGTATTTGGGTCCTCACATAACATGGGAGAGCATATTTACCTGGGAGATTACCTCCTGTCATAGGGGATTACATGTCGTCCCATAGGGATTATTGCTGTAGGGGATTATTAATTGTTGAAGGAGGGTTTACAAGCACAAGGGTTGTCGTCGATGCTGATGGAGGTTTTGTCATTGATAAGGTGGTATTAGAAGTGAGTGAAGGGGTGTTGGTGGTGAAAGATGCGGTGTTGATGATGAAGGGAGTAGTGTTGATGGCGAGCATGCTGCTATATTTAAAAAAAAAAAGTCTTGAACAGAGTTCCTGATGCGGTGTGAATCTCGACCTGGCGGTGCAATGAAGGAATATAACAAATTACTGCCCATTACCCCATTTTTACACCTCCCTTGATTCATTACACTTCATGAACTACTAGCTAGACTGCAGTCTTGCTGTTTAACATTTTAATACTTATAATTTAATTTCAGCATGTAGACCTTGGTAAGAGACTTGGACAAGCAGAGCCTTGCCTACGACATTCATTGGGTGTTTCAAAACGATGGACCGGATCATGAGATATACTGCTTTGAAACTGGGTTCATCATTTTGAAACACCCTGTATTTCAATAAATAACTCTTATACAAAAATAAAAAAAAGCTTAACATCAAACACAGACCTTAAAAATTTAAGAAAAATAAAGGTTAAGAAGAAGAGTGCATTGAAAAAAAAGTAATAATCGTATAGGCCTTCAGGCACACGTTAATTAAGAATTTGTTATAACATTTACCTTCATTTCACGTTATGTTTGCCCTCCGTTGCCCCCTTTCCCCTAGATAGGGTAATTTACCTCAGGGTAAAGACCCCTTAAAAAGGAGGAAAGACTTGCCTTGTTCCACAGGGTCTAGTGCTCGTTCCAGTCATGTCACTAGTAGGGTTCCACAGGGTCTAGTGCTCGTTCCAGTCATGTCACTAGTAGGGTTCCACAGGGTCTAGTGCTCGTTCCAGTCATGTCACTAGTGGGGTTCCACAGGGTCTAGTGTTCGTTCCAGTCATGTCACTAGTAGGGTTCCACAGGGTCTAGTGTTCGTTCCAGTCATGTCACTAGTAGGGTTCCACAGGGTCTAGTGCTCGTTCCAGTCATGTCACTAGTAGGGTTCCACAGGGTCTAGTGCTCGTTCCAGTCATGTCACTAGTAGGGTTCCACAGGGTCTAGTGCTCGTTCCAGTCATGTCACTAGTAGGGTTCCACAGGGTCTAGTGCTCGTTCCAGTCATGTCACTAGTAGGGTTCCACAGGGTCTAGTGCTCGTTCCAGTCATGTCACTAGCAGGGTTCCACAGGGTCTAGTGCTCATTCCAGTCATGTCACTAGTGGGGTACCACTGACCCCTGTCAAAAAAT
>NC_091331.1:7498136-7514183 GCF_038502225.1 Cherax quadricarinatus
TTGCAGCGAGGAGAAGGCTGGAGGCAGTGGAGATGTCATGTCTGAGGGCAATGTGTGGTGTGAATATAATGCAGAGAATTCGTAGTTTGGAAGTTAGGAGGAGGTGCGGGATTACCAAAACTGTTGTCCAGAGGGCTGAGGAAGGGTTGTTGAGGTGGTTCGGACATGTAGAGAGAATGGAGCGAAACAGAATGACTTCAAGAGTGTATCAGTCTGTAGTGGAAGGAAGGCGGGGTAGGGGTCGGCCTAGGAAGGGTTGGAGGGAGGGGGTAAAGGAGGTTTTGTGTGCGAGGGGCTTGGACTTCCAGCAGGCATGCGTGAGCGTGTTTGATAGGAGTGAATGGAGACAAATGGATTTTAATACTTGACGTGCTGTTGGAGTGTGAGCAAAGTAACATTTATGAAGGGATTCAGGGAAACCGGCAGGCCGGACTTGAGTCCTGGAGATGGGAAGTACAGTGCCTGCACTCTGAAGGAGGGGTGTTAATGTTGCAGTTTAAAAACTGTAGTGTAAGGCACCCTTCTGGCAAGACAGTGATGGAGTGAATGATTGTGAAAGTTTTTCTTTTTTGGGCCACCCTGCCTTGGTGGGAATCGGCCAGTGTGATAATAAATAAAAAAAAATATATATGTCGTGCCGAATAGGCAGAACTTGCGATCTTGGCTTAAATAGCAACGCTCATCTTGTCATATAGGACAAGTGAAAATTTGTGTATGCAATAATTTCGCCAAAATCATTCTGAACCTAACGAAAAAAATATATTTCACTGTGTTTGTTTAGTATTAAATTATTGTAAACAAATCTAAAATATATTTAGTTGGGTTAGGCTAAAATAAATTATTCTTGTTATAATAAGGTTAGGTAAGTTTTCTAAGTTCCTTTTGGTGCAAAATTATAAATTTTTACATCAACATCAATGAAAAAAATATATCTTTAAACGTATAAGAGAAAGTTTTAGAAAGGACTTAATTTTAAGTGAGTTCTTGCTAATTGACCAGTTTTACATATTCGGCACGACATATATATATATATATATATATATATATATATATATATATATATATATATATATATATATATATATATATATATATATATATATATATATATATATATATATGTGTCGTGCCGAATATGTAAAACTGGTCAACTAGCAAGAACTCATTTAAAATTAAGTCCTTTCTGAAATTTTCTCTTATACGTTTAAAGATATATTTTTTTCATTAATGTTAATGTAAAAAATTTTAATTTTGCACCAAAAGAATCTTAGAAAACTTACCTAACCTTATTATAAAAAGAGCAATTTATTTTAGCCTAACCCAACTAAATATATTTTAGATTTGTTTACAATAATTTAGTACTAAACAAACACAATCAAATATATTTTTTTCGTTAGGTTCAGAATGATTTTGGCGAAATTATTGCATACACAAATTTTCACTTGTCCTATATGGCAAGATGAGCGTTGCTATTTAAGCCAAGATCGCAAGTTCTGCCCATTCGGCACGACATATGTCTATATATATATATATATATATATATATATATATATATATATATATATATATATATATATATATATATATATATATATATATATATATATGCGTGTGTGTGTGTAAAATTTTGGATTTTCCTATATTCAACATGTGTTAATTTGAACAATACAATAATTGTGTAAGAAAATGTGATCCTGATTTGACCCTTTGAGAAATTTTAAGTGAAGAGGGGTGTGAAAGAGCCGAAGAGTGATGCGGACAGGAGACACTATATTGAATTTAATGTGTAAACACTGGACTGAGGTGTGCAATGTGATGGGGCGTTCTCGGAGGTCAAACTGGGGTGTTTCGGCCTGAATTTGTAATAGGAACCCGTGTTAATGTCCCCTGCTGAAGAATTGGGACAGGAAATTGGCGGACCTCAAGAACTGCGTGTGGAGGACGGAAAAATAGAGGATTTCAATGAATCCTTCCCAACAACACACCTTAGCTAAGTGGCTAAGGTGTGTTGTCGTAAATCCTAGCTGTTAGGGTATAGTTAGGGTGTATTTCATCAGCATTACGTGTGTTCCAGTAATTAAATGGTAAGTGGTAACACAAATTTCTTTTCCAATAACACTATTGTATTATATGTATTGTATTAATAGTTATATTTTTGTGTATCCAGTAAGTAAACCAAAATAACATACAATCTACATAATTTTAATTTACCAGAGTAGCTGGTTTTAATATTGTGATTATTAATTTAATGTCACGCCTGGCTTTTTGTGGGAGTGGTGAGGAAGCGGGCATCGAAGGAGTTGCAGTTCAGCGACATACTGCGACTAAGTCCCACTTACCTCACCCAAATTACTTGCAGGTAATAATTCAAGTAATACCCTGTAAATCTCATGCAAGTAATTTACTCACATAATAATAATAGTAATAATTTTCACACTATATATATATATATATATATATATATATATATATATATATATATATATATATATATATATATATATATATATATATATATATATATATATATATATATATATATATATATATATATAACCATTTTATCTATTTTTGCTTATCTTTACGTCTGTGCTCTCCACCACATTCGCTTCTCTCTCCATCCTTATCCCTTCCCATCTCATTTCTGTGTTTCGTTCAACCGGTTTCAGAATCTCCATACATTTTTTCCCCGTGTCGGCGATGTCCTGGCCTCGTCTGAAGAGACACTAAACTCCCTCAGTTTATAGCTTCATCAGCATCAAGAGTGACACATCCTGTCTCACTAAGCCCAGGATCATTCATCAGCATCAACAGCATCATCGTAACTCATCACCGTCCCCCCACTATCATCCTCGACTGAGGTAGGTGAAATAACAGGGATGTGTCGAGCAGCCCCGTCTTCAGCGCCTTCAGCGTCCTGATGTATTCATGAGATCGTTGCTTTTCCAGGGTGTAAGCTCCAAGGGCCTGGCTGAAGGTTGTTTGTACCGTCGGAGGGCCGGAGAGAGGGCCAAGGTTACTGGGTAACGAGGTTTAGTTTCGTAGAGGTGACTGGATGGTATAGGAATAGTGTTGTAGAGGTTGTGGAGGTGGAGGTGGTGGAGGTGGTTGTGGTGGGGTTGGTTGTGGTGGTGGTGGAGGTGGGGTAGTGGTGGAAGTGGAGGTGGTGGTGGTGGTGGTGGTGATGATGTTGGTGGAGGTGGTGGTGGAAGTGGTGAGGGTGGTGATGGGGTTGGTGGAGGTGGTGGTGGTGGTGATGGTGTTGGTGAAGGTAGTGGTGGAGTATTTTTTACTTAGGAAAATTTAATACATTAGTTTATTTCTGATCTATTGAAAAAGGTAAAAGAAATGAGCTGCTTCCCTTTTCTATATGAGCTACACGCAATGAGAACAAAAGCTAGCTGTTTCCTGGTGGCTGTGGCGGATGGAGGTTGTGGAGGCGATGGCTATAGTGCCGTTGGTGGTAGTGGTGATAGTGATCAGTATTGGCAGTGGCTGTGATTGTGGTGATAATGGTGATGGTGATAGTTGTGATAGTGGTAGTCTGGGGAACAGTGATGTGGTGGTGATGGTGATAATGGATCGTGAAGTTCCTGGTGTTTGTATCTTGTCAGGAAAAAATTAGTATATAAAAACGGCGCAAATGAATTCTCATAAAGACAATGAAAGATAAGTACGGCATATTTCGGCGTCACATTAAGACCCTCTTCAGAGGTGTCAGTCACACTTCTGCGTTTGTGTGAATATGTTAGAAATTTAATCTTTAAAAAGAATGGTTAGGACTTCAGATTCTTCTCATCCCACAAACTGAAGATGAATATTCAAACAACATTTCGATCTACTCTTGACGAATACTAGAACATGCATAGGAGAAAAAAACGGAAATAAGTTAGAAGAGCTTGAATTGCTAGATTTGGATATCTTTTGAACGGAGGAAGTTTTTTCATCCTAGTAAGAAGGGAATGAGCTCCAGAGAACACACAATGTCACTCTTATGGTCGTCCACAAAGTAGGTTTGTCAGGAAACAGGACAAGTGTTTCCTGAGACTGGTCTTAGTCACATAAGTAACTACCAGCAAGTCGTCTCACACAACTCTCTACTAGGCCGTCACCACCAATTGATCTCACACTCGCATCAACTCTGATCGCTCGCTCCTCAGCTGACCTGTAGAGGCTCATATATTTCTTTGGCATTGATGTAAATGGAGAGTGGTGAACCCGACGCGCTCATTCGTCTGGCGGGATACCTCCCGTGAAGCTGGACTTGGCTGAGCCTCAACGAGTCGTGAGGGAGAGGAAACACGTCAGCTCCGTCCTCAGGCACAAAGCCATTTCTTGGCTCCACCATTTGGCACTTGGAACACTCTCTTGGACGCGAAGAACACCTATTTGCTCAAGGAAATAGGGTGCAGGAGGAGGATCTTTATTATTATTATTATTATTATTATTATTATTATTATTATTATTATTAGTTTAATATCTTTATTATGCACCCCATATCCATTCCGTGGGTGGCAGCCAAATATTAGAGAGGTACATAATGGGTCCAGGGACTCGGTCGCAAAGTTTTGTTAGCTGAACAAGTTACAAATGTAATGAACTATTTACATGTTTATATCTGGTCACAATTGTCAGTAGTAGTAGTAGTAGTAACAGCAACAGCTGTATGATCAACAGCAACAGCAGTAACAACAGGGTTAGCAGAAGCAGTGACAGGAGGTGGGTTGGCTAAAAAGCAGCCATAGAAGAAGCAGGCAGACGAGGAGGTGGTCCCAGCTGACTCAGTTCCTGGACGGCTGACTGGGAAGACTTGGCATCCTCCATCCTGGTGGCACCTCTCCCTCACTCTTCATCCTCCCTCCATCACTCCTCACCCAGTCTCCGTCAACCCTCATCCTCTCTCCATCGCCCCTCATCCTCTCTCCATCACCCTTCATCCTCCCTTCATCACCCCTCATCCTCCCTCCGTCACCCCTCATCCTCTCTCCATCACCCCTCATCCTTCCTCCATCACCCCTCATCCTCTCTCCATCACCCATCATCCTCCCTCCATCACCCCTCATCCTCTCTCCCTCGCCACTCATCCTCTCTCCGTCACCACTCTCTCTCCTTCACTCCTTACCCCTCAACCACCATTAATACCCACCACTACCTCCACCACCACAAACACTACTACTACATTCTACCACCACTACCACAATCCACGACCAACAATCTCCACCTCCAGTCACCATTGCCATTAATAACCACTACCACCTACAACAATAACACCATCAACAACCAACTTCGCTACGACCAAAAAAAACTTGGAATAACCACCAGTATCACCACCACCAATGAAACAAAACAAACTAATCGACGGCTTTATTTACCCGCTTCCAGCAACTCCTTTTTTAAATTCTATTTTACCAGTTGTGATCCCCCATTAAAGTCAGTTGCAGTAAACAGTCGTTCGCTCAACCATCGACGTATGAAAAATGATTTGGTCTTCTCACAGACCAGATTAAAAAAAAAGTTGATCCTGGGACTTACCCTATGTATCACGCGACTGGAAATTGGCTCTCGAGGGTGTTACAATCAAAAATAAAAGAACGTGCTTTTGAAGAGAGATTTTTCTCTCGCAGAACTTATACAGATGAACGAGAAAATAGACACACCTGCAGCATCTGGGAATCTTCAGTTTGAAGACGTTTCGCCCGTCCAGTGGCTTCATCAGTGCAATACGGAGATGATACACGAAGGCAGTAGAGGATGGAGTAATCAGTCCCACAGCCTCGAAAAATTATTCACAGAAGGCTGTGGAAGATAAGGTAATCAGTCCCTCAGCCTGACTGTCGGTATCCAGTACTACCGACTTGACTTGATGAGCCTGAAGCATAGGCTGACACGAACTCTTACAGACGGACACACAGAGGATATGATTCAAACCCTGCAAACGAAATTCAGTGCACACACACACACACACACACACACACACACACACACACACACACACACACAGGTACTACAAAATCACCCTTAACAGTTTATTCTGCACTGTCTTCCCTTACTGTCATGGCTGCAGTTGACTTCTGAATGCTTTCCTCGCAAGCGATTTATTTTATTTTTGTATTTCTCCAATTGTTAAACTTTACGCTCCATCGCTAGATGCCGGGACCGTCTTGAACTTCCTATTGGAAGTGAAGGGGCCATGGGCCGCGCGAGCGCGCTGGTCGAAAAGATTCGAAAAAAAATATTTAAAATTGAGTTACTCATACCAAAAAAAAAAAAAAATATTAACAGTCTGGCAACATTATGCAAATTTATTCAGGTACAGGTGCACATAACTACGGTTATATAAATTGTTATACATAGCAGCATATATGTAGATGTAATCTTTATCGTTGTACAATGTTTCTGAAGACAATTGTAGACCCTACGACATTTATTGTGATGACGTCACGGTTATTATTTCCCGGGTCATGTAGTAATTTTCTCGACAAATTTTTTTCCGATTGTTTTCATTTTCCGATTTTTTTTTCACTGTTAGGCACCGTTACAAAGTAGGTAACGCAGTCACTCACACACTGAAGTTCAGGGGTCGATCCCCGGTACGGGTGTAAGCATTAGGATGTCCATGTTCACCTATCAGTGAAATAGGTACCAGGGTGTTAGTTGACTGGTGTAGGTCTAATGTTCATTCCAACAGAAAAAAATGAATGAAATCAGACGATAAATAAACAAAACCACTTCACGGCTCCTGGTCCCTGAGTCATGAAGGTGGCTGTCAAGGCCATGGTCATGGAAAGATTTTTTATTGATGGTTGTGACTCACAGACGATACTATTGACAGCCGATGGCAGAGGAAAGGTAGGAGGTAGAGGGAATGAAGGAATTAAGAAGGAAGGAAGGAAAGAAGGAAGGGAGACAGGGAAGGAAGGAAGTTTTAACATATCAGGTGTTTTCACTAACATAATTCTACCCCACCACAGTTATACATGAACATGTGGCTCACGAACCAACACCTGACCCCACCTAATTCACCTAACCTCTTCACTATATATTCAGTGTTGTGCAAGAAAGGTATACAATACCGACAAGATGAAAGTTAAGACACATGTGCAACATGTGTTCTCCCCATGTTCTTTGCAATGGACTGCTAAAACCTACAGTGAGCGAAACGTCTCATAATTACCCTTAATACTACATTCGTGCTCTACTCTAAAATAGTACAGACATCAGAACTCACCCTTTTATCTAAAATCTTACTAATTATATGTAAGGTTGAAGAATAACCTTTGGATTCCTGTTACTTATACTTTTTGAATAAATCCGAGTAGTTTGTTCAACTTAGTTACGAGTGGTCACTGCTGGTCATGTATTTAATTCTCTAATCCTCAACTACAATGACATTCCAGCGTTTTTTAGTGACTGTCCTTGTGTCCTTGATGCTGCATTAGTAGCTTTCCTTGTGTCCTTGACACTTAATCAGTGACTTTCCTTGTGTCCTTGATCCTTCATTAGTGACTTTCCATGTGTCCTTGATACTTCATTAGTGACTTTCCTTGTGTCCTTGATCTTTCATTAGTGACTTTCCATGTGTCCTTGATACTTCATTAGTGACTTTCCTTGTGTCCTTGATCCTTCATTAGCGATTTTCCTTGTGTCCTTGATACTTCATTAGTGACTTTCCTTGTGTCCTTGATTCTACATTAGTGACTTTCCTTGTGTCCTTGATACTTCATTAGTGACTTTCCTTGTGTCCTTGATCCTTCATTAGTGGATTTCTTTGTGTCCTTGATCCTTCATTAGTGACTTTCCTTGTGTCCTTGATTCTTCATTAGTGACTTTCTTTGTGTCCTTGATTCTTCATTAGTAGCTTTCCTTGTGTCCTTGATCTTTCATTAGTGACTTTCCTTGTGTCCTTGATTCTTCATTAGTGGCTTTCCTTGTGTCCTTGATCCTTTATTAGTGACTTTCCTTGTGTCCTTGATTCTTCATCAGTGGCTTTCCTTGTGTCATTGATACTTCATTAGTGGCTTTCCTTGTGTCCTTGATACTTCATTAGTGATTTTCCTTGTGTTCTTGAACCTTGATTAGTGGCTTTTCTTGTGTCCTTGCTACTTCATTAGTGACTTTCCTTGTGTCCTTGATTCTTTATTAGTGGCTTTCCTTGTGTCCTTGATACTTCATTAGTGACTTTCCTGGTGTCCTTGATTCTTCATTAGTGACTTTCCTTGTGTCCTTGATTCTTCATTAGTGGCTTTCCTTGTGTACTTAATGAACGGACCACATTCATCCGGCAGTGAAAGAACAGGTAGTCTCAACAGTTGCTTCTTCAACCTTTTTCATCCACTGTTTCGGTCCTTTCTTGCTCATTATTTTCCATTCGTGCAGTTGGTGCCCACTTTCTGGTTATGAGATTGACTATTCGTGTTCTCCTCTCTGATAAGAAGTATCTCTTTACTAGCTTCCTCCTCCTCCAGCGCGATAACGAACGCACAGAGAATCTCCTAAGTAAATCTTTAGTGGACACAGGTCAAACTTTTAAGATAGTAAATGGTTTTGACATAAACAAGAATTAGTTAAAATTAAAAAAAAAATCAATATCTCGAAAGAATAGAATGAAACCTCGAAGCAAAAGATGCAACACAAACGTATGGATTTTTTTTTTTTGGGCGAACATAATTATAACAGCAAGAAACAAGTTATTGCTGATGTTGGAAATGCGAAGACAATACATATCATTTAAAAACCTGCTAAACAAGCATTTTGCATTTATAGGCTTAAACTTGCCCTATGCAGGCAAACTGAAGTCAACGGATTCTTGATTTTTATCCAGCAACTACACGAGGAAACTCAGTTATCAAAGGTGCCAGCCACGTTAATACAAATAGAACAATGATACAATTAGAGTATCGATGGTGTTTGTGGTAGTCACAGCTGGGGTTTGTGTCCACCTGTGTCATAATATGCAGAACTACAGCTAGTGTTAACTAGAAATAGAACCACTGGTACTCAGACAGCACTGTGAGTGACAGTGTTGTAACACGGGAAGTAACGACAGCAACGGTGCTAGTAAACAGAGGTATGCTAGCGAAAACACGCGCAACTAGTGTGACATTATTGCAACGTTTCGCTCACTGGGAGCTACCAACATTGTTATAGTAAACAGAGGTAGTTGTAGCCCATGTTGTCCATCCACTTCCATATCCTGTAAACTCCCTGCCATTTTTATTCCCAATATGGTATTATGCATTTTTCCCCTTTTCATGGTGGCACTGTTTGGAGGGAGTGGAGGATGGGAAGAGAGCCTTCTGCCTTTCTATTTTTGCCTGAAACAATTAGCTTATACGTGATAGTCTTTCTCTAGACAGATGAAAATAGTTCTTTTCAGTAGATGGCCTCGATGTGGCCTTCGAAGTACTCTGCTGCCTGTCTTTCCCATCTACCCCCATGGACGATCTCTCTCTCTCTCTCTCTCTCTAGCAGCTTTACTGATCTCGGTGAGAATACATTAGTTAATAAAGATGGCCAGTGAAACATGCTCTACATTAAGTACACTCAATTTAATTGACACGGCGAAGTAGCTGCCACTGTGGTCACAGTCGTAGTGGGCGAGGTAGCTGCCACTGTGGTCACAGTCGTAGTGGGCGAGGTAGCTGCCACTGTGGTCACAGTCGTAGTGGGCGAGGTAGCTGCCACTGTGGTCACAGTCGTAGTGGGCGAGGTAGCTGCCACTGTGGTCACAGTCGTAGTGGGCGAGGTAGCTGCCACTGTGGTCACAGTCGTAGTGGGCGAAGTAGCTGGCACTGTGGTCACAGTCGTAGTGGGCGAGGTAGCTGCCACTGTGGTCACAGTCGTAGTGGGCGAGGTAGCTGCTACTGTAGTTACGATTATAGCAAGCCACGAAACACCAGCTGGCAGCATAAGCCCCAGGAAGACGGAGCACCAGCTGGCAGCATAAGCCCCAGGAAAACGGAACACCAGCTGGCAGCATAAACACCAGGAAGACGGAACACCAGCTGGCAGCGTAAACACCAGGAAGACGCAACACCAGCTGGCAGCATAAACACTAGGAAGACGCAACACCAGCTGGCTGCATAAGCACCAGGAAGATGGAACACCAGCTGGCAGCATAAACACCAGGAAGACGCAACACCAGCTGGCAGCATATGCACCAGGAAGATGGAACACCAGCTGGCAGCATAAACACCAGGAAGACGCAACACCAGCTGGCAGCATAAACACCAGGAAGACGCAACACCAGCTGGCAGCATAAACACCAGGAAGACGCAACACCAGCTGGCAGCACAACTTTACCTTTGATATCTTTGACGAGTCCCAATTGTTTTTCTACTCCCGGAGGCCGGCCATGGGCCAGGCTTGTCTGGTGCTTGCCCTGTCAATCAGGCTGTTGCTGTTGGTGGCCCGCAACACCACATATACGTCACAGCCTGGTTGATCTGGCACCTGATGAAGATACTTGCCAGTTTTCCCCTTGAAGACGTTTACACTTGTCCCAGCAGTGTTTCTGATATCTTCTGGTAAGATATTGAATAACCTGGGACCACGAATGTTGATTCAAAGTTTCCTTATTGTGCTAACTGCACCCCTGCTTTTCACTGAGTCTATCTTGTACTTCCTCCCATATCTATTGCTCCAGTATGTTGTTATGGCAGTGTACAGATTTAGGACAAATCCCTCAAGCACCTTCCAGGTATATATTATCATGTATCTCTCTCCACCGCTCCAGTTAATACATATTTAAGACTTCAAGACGTTCCCAATAAATGCTTTATTGACTCTGTATGCGGGTCGTAAACGATCTTTATATTTGTTTCCGGTCTGGTATTTCTCTAGCCCAGAACGGGGCCGTCAACACTGAGCAATATTCCAAATGAGGGAGAACTAGCGATTTAAAAAGTGTCACCAGTGGCACTATTTCCCTTGTTTTGAAGGTTCTCATTACCCACTCCGTCATTCTCCTGGCTATAGTGATCTAAATCTTATTATGTTCTTTGAAAGAAAGGTCAGCTGACATAATTATTCACAATTATTATTCATAATTATTCACGTGTTCGTTTTGTTCTATTTGACGATTCTTTATAAGCAGAGACCACGGAACACCAGCTTTCAGCATAAACACAAGAAACACCAGCAGGTAGCATGAACACCAGGAACACGGAACACCAGTTGGCTGGGACTCTTGACGAAAGTGCTCGTTCTTCTGCGTCTCCCGCTAGGGTATTCTTAAGAACCTATTAAGAAAATAAGTTTTCCTTTCAAGCGACTTCCAGCGTCTCAGAGTGCCATATTGAAAGTGCCAGCGTCTCAGAGTGCCATACTGAAAGTGCCAGCGTCTCAGAGTGCCATATTGAAAGTGCCAGCATCTCAGAGTGCCATATTGAAGCTTGATTCTGTTGACGTCAAAATAGGCCGTAAGACTCGAGGAGATTTTAAAGTCAAGGAGGGTCTTTGTTGATGCCAAAGTGGTCTTGCAACCAAAGTGGTCTTGCAACCAAAGTGGTCTTGCAACCAAAGTGGTCTTGCAACCAAAGTGGTCTTGTAGCCGAAGTGATCTTGCAGCCGAAGTGGTCATTTACATGTCAGCGGAATGTGAGTTTTGACAGGGAGGACGTGAGTAAAAGTATTATTATGAGACAACAGTACAATGGTACAATGCAATGGAATCTTTTATCGGCGATGTTTCGCCCCTCCCCCCCACACACACACTTGACTTTGCTGAGACTGTTTTTCCCACACATTAGGCCTAATCTAGTAGGTTAAAAACAATACACACTGTGTTTGAGAAACGTCGTCAGTGTAAGATTCCAATTAAAATATAACACTAAAACCAAATCACCTGCCAGTGCCAGTTGTTCCAGGAATCTTCCCCTTATGTTAGTTCACAAGGCTGAGAATTTGAAGCCGATCGGATGAGGCGTTTTGGCTTTATAAATGAAAGCTTTGGATTTGTGCCTCTTTATCACAAGAAAGACACGTGTGTTTACAGAAGGCTGCGTTAGCGTCAGAAAACTTTGCATGAAGGTCTGGCAGGTGACAGATCCAGAAGTTGATGCCTGGAATCAGCACTACAGATACTGTTGAACATAAGCGGAGAACCTTCAACCCAGCACACATTCTCTTTCATTTGGAACACCTGACCCATAATACAATAACAGTTCAGACCTAAAAGACCCATAGGCTGACAGAGTGCTCTTCGCTGCTTGCATTATCAGCACCTGTCGACCATTCTTGCCTTACTCTCTGCGAGTATGTATGTGTAAATTAGTACTCTGTATAATTTGATAACTAGGCAAAACGCAGCTCCAGTAAGAGCTTGTGCTTTATATTATGTCTTTATTATCATGTAAGTTTAAAAATTTTGCACGAAAACAAAGTAAACTCTCTTACGGTGCTAGAATTCTAAGCAATTTTTTCTAAGATTCTCAAAACTTTACTGAGAACAAATTTAGAACATAAGAACATAAGAAAGAAGGAACACTGTTGCAGGCCTACTAGTCCACTTATTTTTTAAACTTCTACTATTAGTATAGTAAAGCTTAAGGGAGCTAGTCACTCTCTGCCCTCTACTGTCACTCTTTGTTTGTTGAACAATTGCTTTGCCTTTACAAACAACTATATTTTGAATATTGTCTACGAAAGTTATCCCTGAGGTATCCTGGTACTATCTGTTGTTTTCAAACCCAGAACTGCAGCTTGATTGTTTCCCCACACACACCCATCTATCAGTTTAAAGTCCTAGAAAAGTCAGCAATGGCCCCCTCAATCGAGTTGGCTGATGCAACCGCTCCGGCCCCTGAGAGATGTACCCCATCCCTTGCCATAAAATTTGTCCCAGTTATCGATGAATGGGATTGTACATTCCTTGCAGTACCTGTCTACCCAACAGCTTACACCATTTGCCCTAGATATCCATTCATTGCCCACTTCCCTTCTAGGCAAGATGCTAATTTTATCTATGGCTGACTTATACTTATCCAACAACTCTTGCCTCCTGCCCTTCCTAATATCATTTCCACCAGCACTAAGACAAAAGATGTTCTTGTTCCCATTACCTGACACACTATCCGCCCTGTTGACTGTCATCAACACCAGCACCTGAGAAGCATATTCTCTGTCTAACGTTCCTCTCTCTGTTACAGAAAACACTGTCCATATATCTTACCTGTGAGTCACCCACAACCAGAATGATCTTTCCTTGATTAACAGAGGAGTTAAGGTACCTTTAACTTAGCTAACCACTGAAGTACACTCATCCTGGAGAACAGAGGCTCGATTTCCTACCTTCAGATCTTCTCTATTAAGCTTCCTTATCTCGATACTTCTACCTTTAGTAGAGACCACATTCCACTTGAAGCAGTTGCCACTCTTCAACTCACTGTTGGTAACCTTTTTCTCCACACCGACTCCACACTTCGTACACTCACTCCCAAATCCATCTAGGCGAATTTTCAGCCTCCTATTTTCCTCTTGGAGAAGTAGAACCTCCTCCTGCAACACTTTAACCTGGGATTCCAAAACACTACGGCAAGCCATGGTGTTCTATAATGCTCCACACTAATCCCCCAGAGAGCTAGGACAGGATGACCTTTCGTGACCACTGACTTCATCGTACTCTGACCGCTGACCCTATCATCGAGACATTAATTTTCTGATTTTCAGATTCATTGCCATGGAGATATTTCAATAATGAATTTTCACTCTGCCAGCTTGCAACTGCAGAATAAGCCAAGTCAACAATTTCGGATTAATTACCAGGATATATATTGCATTCCACTTGTTTCTCTCCCGTATTAATTTTCCGTATTTGACAGATCACTGTTGTAAGAGAGTTATTACAGAGGTCGCTGAAGCGTGAACTGTATCTTATGTAATTAGTCTAAAAGCTATGCAATTAGATTAGGGGCTGTGGTGTGTGTGTGTGTGTGTGTGTGTGTGTGTGTGTGTGTGTGTGTGTGCATTCACCTAATTGTACTCACCTAATTGTGGTTGCAGGGGTCTAATCATAGCTCCTGCCCTCGCCTCGTCACCGGTCGCTACTAGGTCCACTCTTTCCCTGCTCCATGAGCTTTATCATGCCTCTTCTTAAAGCTATGTATGGATCCTGCTTCCACTACATCACTCTCTAGACTGTTCCACTTCTGACAACTCTACGACTGAACAAATACATCCTAACATCCCTGTGACTCATCTGAATCTTCAACTTCCAATTGTGACCCCTTGTTGCTGCGTCCCATCCCTGAAACATTCTGTCCCTATCCACCTTGTCAAATTCTCTCAGTATTTTATATGTCGTTAACATGTTCCCTCTATCCCTCTTATCCTCCAGTGTCGTCAGGTCGACTTCCTTAACCTCTTCTCGTAGGACATATCCCCTAGCTCCGGGACTAGTCTTGTTGCAAACATTTGCAGTTTCTTTAATTTCTTGAAGTGCTTGACCAGGTGTGGGTTCCAAATTGGTTCTGCATACTCTAATATGGGCTGACGTACACGGTGTACAGTCTTGAATGATTCCTCATTGAGGTATCGGAACGCTATTCTTAGGTTTGCCAGGTACTCATATGCTGCAGCAGTTATGTGGTTGATGTGCGCCTCAGATGTGCTCGGTATTATATTCACTCCAAGATCCTTTCCATTGAAAGAGGCTTGCAGTCTTTGGCCTCCCTAGCCTGTACTCTATCTGCGGTCTTTTTAGCCCTTCCCCAATCTTCATGCCTTTGCACCTAGTGGGGTTAAACTCCAGGAGCCAGTTGCTGGCCCAGGCTTGTAGCCTGTCCGGATATCTTTGTAGTCTTGCCTGATCCTCATCCGATTGAATTCTCCTTATTAGCTTCACATCGTCTGCAAAGAGGGACACTTCTGAATCTAACCCTTCCGTCACATCAGTCTTAGGACTGACCGCCTGTGGAACCCCGTTTGTCACAGGCGCCCACTTTGACACCTCGTCACGTACCATGACTCGTTATTGCCTTCTTGTCCGGTATTCTCTGATCTGTTGCAGTGCCTTTCCTGTTAAACTTGCCTGATTTTCTAGCCTTTGCACTAATTTCTTGTGTGGAACTGTCGAAAGCCTTATTATAGTTCAAGAAAATGAAATCTACTCACCTCTCTCTCTCTCTCTCTCTCTCTCTCTCTCTCTCTCTCTCTCTCTCTCTCTCTCTCTCTCTGTTGTCTTACTTCCGTCACCTTGTAAAACTCCAATAAGTTTGTGACACAGGATTTCCCTTCCCTGAAACCGTGGTGTTTGCCGTGTATAAGCCCGTTCCTTTCTAGGTGCTCCACCACTCTTCTCCTGATAATCATCTCCATGACTTTGCGTACTATACATCTCAGTGACACTGGTCTGTAGTTTAATGCTGCACATCCGTCTCCTTTCTTAAAAAAATTAGATTACATTTGCTATCTTCCACACCTCAGGTAGTCGCCCTGTCTCGATAGATGTGTTGAAGATTATTGTTAGTTACATACACAGCACCTCTGCTCCCTCAATTAGGAACCACGGAGAGATGTTTTCCGGTCCCACCGCCTTTGAGGTATCTAATTCACTCAGTAGCCTCTTCATCTCCTCCTCGATTGTGTGTATTGTGTCCAGCACTCGTTGGTGTACCCCATCATTCGGGCTTTCTGGAGTCCTTTATGTCTTTACTGAAAATACTTTCCTAAATCTCATGCTGAGCTCCACTTACTTCTCTGTCGTTTCTTGTGATCTCTCCTCCTTCCTTACTTCCTCAGCCTGATTACGTGATCCTTGACTGTTGTTTTCCTCCTGATGTGGCTGTACAACGGCTTCAGGTCAGACTTGGCTTTCGCTGCTATGTCATTTTCATATTACCGCTGGGCCTCCCTCCTTATCTGTGTATATTCGTCATTGGTTCTTCGACAAATCTCCTTATTTTCCTGGGTTCTTTGTCTCCTATACTTTTTCATTTTCTAGCGCACTTAGTTTTGGCTTCTCTACACCTCTGGATAAACCAAGGGCTCATTTTGGTTTTCCCATGATTTCTGTTGCCCTTGGGTGCGAACCTCTCTTCTGCCTCCTTG
>NC_091331.1:7514283-7519283 GCF_038502225.1 Cherax quadricarinatus
ATTACATGTGCAAGCGCCTGAATATGCATCATCACATGTGAAACTTCATGAGATGACATACCAACCCATGTGAAAATAAAGGAGAATAATATATCACCAAGTGTGAAAGTATATGAGGAAATTATATACCTTCTTATGTGACAGTGTCTGATTACAATGCGCTCTCACATTCAGTAGGCATAATAATTGCAGAAATCTGTGAAAGCATAAAGAGACATTGCATCCACGAGTCATGGTGGCTTCTGACAAGGCAAAGATCAGAAGGAACGACATCTCCTTGAGATATATCCCACAGACCAGGTCGTCAAGACTACGCATGATGGTCTCCTCATGGTCTTAGCTCAAAGGCCCTTACACTATACTCTGCCACATAATTGCCTTCCCACTTCCCAACATGACCTTCCCCCCCACCCTCATTCCCAAACAAGACCTTCCCCCCCACATTACCTTCACCTGTGAATGCAAAGAACGAGGAAAGTATTATTGCTGTGTATGACTTTAGAAGGTCGACGTGTCTCTGATAAACAGTTAGGTGAGAGAAGTAACATTAGAGGAAGGTTAATGAAAAATTGTGTTGCATTAATAATAAACACAATGCCAAGAAGGAAAAAGATGTGTGAAGGTTTCAGTACCCAGATGAACAAGATGTGTGGGGCTCCGGTTACCCTCAGTGAATAAGTAATTTGAAGTCCGAAATACACAGATGAACGAAACGTGGGAAGGGTTGAGTACTCTGAATGAACAAGGCACCTGCACGACAGTACCCAGACTGACAGCTGACTCACTCTGACAGTTTTAACTTAGCGATGGTGGACTAGGATGTATTTTAAAGACAACGCGATACAGGCTAAGGTTAAACCAGGCATTAACCATTGCCACCTGGAGAAATCCAAACAACAATCAGTGTAAGGGAATTCTTCAGGCTTTTCAATCCCTCAGAAAGTCACAGCTCAAAGCAGGCCACACCACGCGAAATATTTTATGAGACGCTAAAGGTATAATGGATATTGACTACCTGTCGCTCGCACACGCACACATATACACACACAAGAGTCGCTAATCAATACTGTGCACACTTTCTTCTTTCACATCATGCGTCAAAGAGAAGCCTTATTGAATGATTCGAGGAATTCCATTGCTTATACCTGACAGCTCCCCAGCAGAAAGTGCCACGCTAGCAGAGGCTGCTGTCAACGAACTCCGCCGCCAAGAATTCTCTTCTGTTCTTCAGGCAACCAGAAATTTGTTTGTTTCGTCGCCTGGGAAATCCTGGAATGGAGCCTTGTGGACGATGTTGAGAGAGGTAGGAAGTGCTGAAGAAAGTGTTGAAATGCTAAAGAGATAATGAAAAGAGTGCTGAAGTGCTAAAGGAAGCAATGAAAAAAGCGCTGTAGGAAGCGATGAAAAAATGCTACAGGAAACACTCAAGGAAGTGTTCAATGGTAACGTAACTAAATGCATAGTAAACAGATGAGCGTCATGTAGCATCAAGGAACGGGAAGGGTAGCTCCAGTTCTATGACTCAAGAGATCTTCGCCAGCATCAAGGTCACCTTGCATCCTGGAAGGCTGCTATTCCAGAGGCATTTTAACTTATTCTCATATAAACCCTGTCTCTCATTTCCCGGTTCTTTCTCATATGAATACTGTTACTAATAATAATTATAATAATAATAACAGTATTTTATAATAGTAATTTTTGTATAAACAAAGGTATCGATTATTGGAATATATGGTGTCAGTGTTTAACCGTTCTCTTACCTCTTTGCTGTTCTTTTTTTGGTTTATAACCTACGTACTGCTTACTCATCCTTCTCTGTAAACCTTCATTTTCTGCCCTATTAGAGCAG
Organism: Cherax quadricarinatus; assembly: GCF_038502225.1. Classification (NCBI taxonomy): domain Eukaryota; kingdom Metazoa; phylum Arthropoda; class Malacostraca; order Decapoda; family Parastacidae; genus Cherax; species Cherax quadricarinatus. The sequence goes on from NC_091331.1 coordinate 7,516,133, forward strand.
GCGTACGTGCAAAACCACTCGGTGACACTGCACTCAGTTCTTGGCCAGTTACCCTTCAGGCATAGAGTTAATTTTGCTGATTCATTGTTAGGCTGTGCTTCTATGTGTTATAAATTGTTCAGTGCTTTTTTTTATTTCTACATTTGGCGTAACTTAATTAAAACAGCCTACATTCTTCGTGGCATGGATTCAACAAGGTGCTGGAATCATTCCTTAGATATTTTGGTCCACGCTAGCATGACAGCATCACGCAGTTGCTGCAGACATATCGGCTGCACATTCTGCCGTTCCACCACATTCTGAAGATGATCTGGTGACTGTTTTGGCTACTGAAGTACACAGAACTCATTGTCATGTTCATGGAACCAGCTTGAGATGACTTGTGCTTTGTGGCACGGGGCGTTATCCTTCTGGAAGTAACGACTGGAAGATGGGTAGACTGTGGCTTTATAGGGATGCACATGGTCATCAACAATACTCTTAAAGGCTGTGACATTTAAACGATGCCCAGTTGGTATTATAGGGCTTAATGTGTGTCTGGAAAACATTTCCCACACTGTTACACCATCACCACCCTCTGCGTGTCACAACAAAAGTCACGATTCGTCAGATCAGGCGACGTTTTTGCAATCTCCAACGCTTTAGTTATGGTGAGCCTGTGCCCATTGTGGCCTCAGTTTCCTGTTTTTTTTAGGAGTGGAGCCCGGTGTGGCCTTCTGCTGCAGTAGGCCACCCACTTCAAGGTGGTTATTTGAGTTATTGTCACCTTTCTGTCAGCTTGAAGCAGTCTGGCAATTTTCCTTTGACTTCTCATTAACAAGACGTTTTCGCCCACAGAACTGCCGCTCACTGGCAGTTTGTGTTTTTTTCACACCATTCTCTGTAAGCTCTAAAGACTATTGTGCGTGAAAATCGCAGTAGATCAGCAGTTTCTGAGATACTTAAACCACCTCGTCTGGCACGAACGATCATTCCACGGTCAACAATCACTTAGATCACATTTCTTTCTCATTCTGATGTTCAGTTTCGACAACTTCTTTTAGACGCGCGCGCGCGCGCGCGTGTGTGTGTGTGTGTGTGTGTGTGTGTGTGTGTGTGTGTGTGTGTGTGTGTGTGTGTGTGTGTGTGTGTGTGTGTGTGTGTGTGTGTGTGTGTGTGTGTGTGTGTGTGTGTGTACTCAACTAATTGTACTCATTTAATTGTGGTTACAGGGGTCGAGGCTCAGCTCCTGGCCCCGCCTCTTCACTGATCGCTTCTAGGTCCTCTCTCTCTCTGCTTCCTGAGCTTTGTCATACCTCGTCTTAAAGCTATGTATGGTTCCTGCCTCCACTACATCACTTGCTAGGCTATTCCACTTCCTGACGACTTTGTGACTGAAGAAGTACTTCCTAACATCCCTGTGACTCTTCTGAGTCTTCAGCTTCTAATTGTGACCACTTGTTTCTGTGTTCCCTCTCTGGAACATCCTGTCTCTGTCCAGTTTGTCTATTCCACACATTATTTTGTATGCTGTTATCATGTCTCCCCTGACCCTCCTGTCCTCCAGTATCGTCAGTCCGATTTCCCTCAACCTTTCTTCATAGGACATTCCCCTGAGCTCCGGAACTAGCCTTGTTGCAAACCTTTGTACTTTCTCTAATTTCTTGACGTGCTTGACCAGGTGTGGGTTCCAAACTGGTGCTGCATACTCCAGTATGGGCCTGACGTACACAGTGTACAGAGTCTTAAACGATTCCTTACTAAGGTATCGGAAAGCTATTCTCAGTTTTACCAGGCTCCCATATGCTGCAGCCGTTATCTGGTTGATGTGTGCCTCGGGAGACGTGCTCGCTGTTATGGTCACCCTAAGATCTTTTTCCTTGAGTGAGGTTTGCAGCCTTTGTCCACCTAGCCTATACTCTGTCTGCAGTCTGTGTACTCACCTAGTTGTAATCACCTAGTTGAGGTTGCAGGGGTCGAGTCCAAGCTCCTGGCCCCGCCTCTTCACTGATCGCTACTAGGTCACTCTCCCTGAATCGTGAGCTTTATCATACCTCTGCTTAAAGCTATGTATGGATCCTGCCTCCACTACATCGCTTCCCAAACTATTCCACTTACTGACTACTCTTTGGCTGAAGAAATACTTCCTAACATCCCTGTGATTCATCTGTGTTTTCAACTTCCAACTGTGTCCCCTTATTACTGTGTCCAATCTCTGGAACATCCTGTCTTTGTCCACCTTGTCATTTTCTCTCAGTATTTTGTATGTCGTTATCATGTCCCCCCTATCTCTCCTGTCCTCCAGTGTCGTCAGGTTGATTTCCCTTAACCTCTCCTCGTAGGACATACCTCTTAAATCTGGGACTAGTCTTGTTGCAAACCTTTGCACTTTCTCTAGTTTCTTCACGTGCTTGGCTAGGTGTGGGTTCCAAACTCGTGCCGCATACTCCAATATGGGCCTAACGTACACGGTGTACAGGGTCCTGAACAATTCCTTATTAAGATGTCGGAATGCTGTTCTGAGATTTGCTAGGCGCCCATATGCTGCAGCCGTTATTTGGTTGATGTGCTCTTCAGGAGATGTGCCTGGTGTTATACTCACCCCAAGATCATTTTTCTTGAGTGAGATTTGTAGTCTCTGACCCCCTAGACTGTACTCCGTCTGCGGTCTTCTTTGCCCTTCCCCAATCTTCGTGACTTTGCACTTGGTGGGATTGAACTCCAGGAGCCAATTGCTGGGCCAGGTCTGCAGCCTGTCCAGATCCCTTTGTAGTTCTGCCTGGTCTTCGATCGAGTGAATTCTTCTCATCAACTTTACGTCATCTGCAAACAGGAACACCTCATAGTCTATTCCTTCCGTCATGTCGTTCACAAATACCAGAAACAGCACTGGTCCTAGGACTGACCCCTGCGGGACCCCGCTGGTCACAGGTGCCCACTCTGACACCTCGCCACGTACCATGACTCGCTACTGTCTTCCTGACAAGTATTTCCTGATCCATTGTAGTGCCTTCCCTGTTATCCCTGCATGGTCCTCCAGTTTTTGCACCAATCTCTTGTGTGGAACTGTGTCAAACGCCTTCTTGCGTGTGTACTCACCTATTTGTACTCACCTATTTGTGGTTGCAGGGGTCGAGTGTGTGTGTGTGTGTGTGTGTGTGTGTGTTTGTGT
>NC_091331.1:7526783-7529283 GCF_038502225.1 Cherax quadricarinatus
CCTTGTCTCCTGTTTGGGAGTTCAGTGCACTCCTAAGCTCTATATACACCATACATCTTAACGTCACGAAAGTATAACATTCTAAGACTCTATGTGAGACTTTTCTAGCTGTCTGGATCACTGATACTGTTCGGAATGTTGAGCATCCGTGGCGAGTCATGGCAGCATCAACTACTATTCTGATAATTCGGTCAGTAGTCTCTTACATGGCTTCATATTGTATATTTCTTTTAATAATGAGTGAGTCACCGGTGACTAATTTAGATGGCAGTGACTTTCTCTCTCGAGTGCTGGTCATGCGCTCTGCACCGACGGAGACACTAGCTAAACCTGGCTCTTGTTAGCCGCGTGTGTTCCGTCAATGACCCAGCTTTTGCGGAGTTGTGCAAAAAAAGATGCAAAATACAATCCCTTTATGACACTTTTAATTGAAACGTTTAGGTCCTGGGACCTTGATTATTCCATTTCATCATGACCCAAGTTCCACGACTTAAATATTTCCATTAAACTTGTCCTAAACGACTGTATTCCGTGTCTTTTTCTTCTATTTCTTGGGTTCACGAGGAGTTATTATATTTAAGGTAAACACAAAGCCCATAAGCACCTTCGTGACTATAAACCAGAGTTGCTCATGTCGTAATGGTGTCACATAGTAATAAATTCTTATTAACCATAAACATACTGTTGTCTCTCACGTTAATAAATACTCTCTACCTTTATTTTCAAACATCCTTCTTGAAAACATTCATATTAAACTGTGTGCTGCTTGGTGATGTATTAGATTTGTACACGCATATCTACTCAAGACAGTGGACAGTGTTGTAATTAAATCATATCACTTCCTCTTCTCCCGATTCTGAAAGTACAGTTTCACTCTGCCCTGCCAAGTACGGAATGACTGACATCTAGTGATGCTGGCTGTGATCCAAGACTTAGTCTGATACAGCCTAATTATAAAGTACCGTTGGGGGGTCATACAGCACCTGGGGAAAACGAGAGGAAATCTGTGTTCATCGGAGGAAAGTGGGGGAGGATACTGGTGCCCCCTTTTTCTTCCCCTTCTGGGGAGACCTGGTGACTGTCACCTTCAGCTTCCTTTGATCTGTAAACTTACGTTAGGGAAAGTACGCGCAATTCATGCGACTGTCTGTCAATATGGCGCCTGATAAATGTGCAAGATTTGCGTCACTTGGATACTCCTTTGTACGTCAGAGTCAAAAAGAATCACTCACAGTACTGTGGCTGGAGTAATTCACAACTAACCCCACAATACTATTGCTGGAACACTTCACAAATAATCCCACAATACCGTAGCTGGAACAACTCACAAATAACCTCACAAACTGAAAATAAATCTTTAGACGAGTTTTTGGTGCGTCCTTGACCATTGGTGAATCGAAGAAACGTAATAAAGTAACCCCTTTATTTAAGTACGTTTCGCTCGCAGTGGAACTTCGACAAAGTTCGACTGCAGCCAAAATGTCGAAAATTGAAATCCTTAATCTGTTTACGTGTTTGATTTCTTACCTACTACCCTCCTTGACCTTTCTAAAGTTGTGGGTTACTTTTAAATTTTTTGTGCCTCCGTTATTGTGGGTTATCTGTGAATTGTTCCAGCCATGGTATTGCGGGTTTAGTTGTGAATCGCTTCGGCCACGGTATCGTGGAGATAGTTATAAATTGCTCCAGCCACTGTATCATGAGTTGGTGGTTGTGATCACGGTATTTTAGAGCCATAAGATCTGGGCTGCAACACCTGACTCCTTGACTCAACACCACAGCGGGACCAACGAGAGAGATCATCACAATACAGGTAAACTTCCATACCAAGCACATACACCCTTGGAAGAAGCATACGAATAAATACCCATAACTCTACGGTGCTCTCTTTAAGTGATAACATCCCTGTTCGATTCGTTTTTATTTTCGATTTATTATACTATGAAGATAAAATAACACAAAGCCACAGAGTATGCACATCATTACGCTGTTTTTATTTTATTTTTTTTCCATGCAGGTGGAACCTTGTATACACAGGATGAGCGATGCCAGGGACGATCTCTCTCACTAACTTGGCCTCGAAGGCCTAACCTGACCACAGCGATGAGGAAATGGTACACATTCCTAAACAAAGCTGTTGGAAGGACGTTTATCGAGACGATGAAGCTAATCAGAGGGAAACGTTTCTTCCCCGATAAAAGATTGGTATGCTAGGTGTTACTGTTTCACTTCGTGGCATCCCAGCCGCTCGTCGGAGTAACATGTTGGCCTGAGTGATGTTAATTCCCACGTAACAACAACTCCAGCTCTACTGAAGTCTGTGAGAGCAAGACACTCTGTGGAACAGGCTGTTATTGGAGGACAACATTACGAAATGATAAGTTAGACACTTGTGCAACATTAGAGTATCCTTACTGACATTCCGTCAAAAAAGATACTTCAGTGTTGCTCTTGCGTCTTGCCCGTTAACCTGTAGATATTGTTCACTATTAATATGATG
>NC_091331.1:7531783-7534283 GCF_038502225.1 Cherax quadricarinatus
CTCTCTTTCTCCCTCTCTCTCACTCTCTCCCCCTTTTTCTTTTTCTCTTTCTCTCTCTCTTTCACTAAAAAAAAAAATGGTTGGGACTCGCAGGAATCAGGGATCAGATGACAATGGTACTGGTAGGGAGGAATGGATGGAGGAGCAATGGAAAGGGATAGAGCAAGAATGGGAGAGAAAATTAGGAGAACTTTCTGAAAGAATGGAGAAAGAGCTCTCTGTGAAATGGGAAAAGAGGTTGGAGAAGGAGACGAAGAATTGGGAGGCACAAGTCGAAACTGCAGTATCCAGGGTAAAGGGCCTAGAATTTGAGGTAAACAGGCTGAAGCAAGTCTCACAGGTAGTGACCAGAGAAGACACACCATACGAAGCTGAGAGGCTGAACAGGAAGGAAGGAGATATGAATTATGCTAAGGTCATATCAGCCTGCAAAGAAGGGCCAGGAGTGGAAGGGAAGAGCAGATGGGTGCAGATGGAGAGGGAGATAGGTCGAATGCTGAGGCACAACCATGCTACCAAGAGCCACTGGAAAAAATCAAGGGAGAAAATGACCACATACAGACAGAGAGAGAACACAAACAGAGAGACAGCAGCTGAGGGAGAGGACAAAAAAGCGAAAGGAGCTAGAAAAGGAGACAAGGATGGAACCAGCAGAGGTCAGTCAGAGCAGAACAGAGCAGCAAGGGCAAGCACACACAACCTATCACACCATCCCAACACACAATACAATCCATACCCACAGCTTCCACCCAACCCCCAACCATAGAATTCCACAGGCCCCCCAAACCACAGTGTTGGAAAGGAAACTGAAGGTATGGTACACAAACGCTGATGGAATAACAAACAAGTGGGAGGAGTGGCACTAAAGAGTCAAAGAGGCATCACCAGACATCATAGCGATCACAGAAACCAAGCTTACAGGTATGATAACAGATGCCATCTTTCCAGCGGGATAACAGATCCTGAGAAAAGATAGAAGGAACAGGGGGGGGTGGAATTTTGATGAGCTGGAGAGAGGAGACAGCGGAGAAGAAAGTGATTACATAGCGGGAACGCTTCACTCTGGAGGTCCCAAGGTGATAATTGCAGTGATGTATAACCCACCACAGAACAGCAGGAGACCAAGGCAAGAGTATGACGAGAGCAATACAGCGATGGTTGACACACTGGCTGCAGTGGCCAGAAGAGCTCATGCATGCAGGGCAAAGCTCCTGATCATGGGCGACTTTAACCACAAGGAGATCGAATGGGAGAACTTGGAGCCACATGGGGGCCAAGATACATGGAGGGCTAAGATGATGGAGGTGGTACTGGAAAACTTCATGTACCAACACGTAAGGGACACTGCAAGAGAGAGAGGAGAGGATGAACCAGCAAGACTGGACTTAGTATTCACCTTGAGTAGTGCAGATATTGAGGACATCACATATGAAAGACCCCTTGGGGGCAGCGATCATGTAGTTTTGAGCTTCCAATACACAGTAGAGCTACAAGTGGAGGGGGAAGCAGGAAGGCCAGGACAAATGAAACCAAACTACAGGAAAGGGGACTACACAGGAATGAGGAACTTCCTGAATGAGGTTCAGTGGGACAGAGAACTGGCAGGGAAGCCAGTTAATGAGATGATGGAATATGTAGCAACAATGTACAAGGAGGCTGAGGAGAGGTTTGTACCCAAGGGTAACAGGAATAATGAAAAAGCCAGGATGAGCCCATGGTTCACCCTAAGATGCAAGGAGGCAAAAACCAAGTGTGCTAGGGAATGGAAGAAATATAGAAGGCAAAGGACCCAGGAGAATAAGGAGAGCAGTCGTAGAGCCAGAAACGAATATGCACAGATAAGAAAGGAGGCCCAACGTCAATATGAAAACGGCGTAGCAGCAAAAGCCAAATCTGACCCGAAGCTGTTATACAGCCACATCAGGAAGAAAACAACCGTCAAGGACCAGGTAATCAGGCTAAGGAAGGAAGGAGGAGAGACAACAAGAAATGACCGTGAAGTATGTGAGGAACTCAACAAGAGATTCAAAGAAGTGTTCATAGAGGAGACAAAAGGGGCTCCAGAAAGACGGAGAGGTGGGGTACACCACCATGTGCTGGACACAGTACATACAACCGAGGAAGAAGTGAAGAGGCTTCTGAGTGAGCTAGATACCTCAAAGGCAATGGGGCCAGATAACATCTCTCCATGGGTCCTGAGAGAGGGAGCAGAGGCGCTATGTGTACCCCTAACAACAATATTCAATACATTTATCGAAACAGGGAGATTGCATGAGGCATGGAAGACAGCAAATGTGGTCCCAATCTTTAAAAAAGGAGACAGACATGAAGCACTAAACTACAGACCAGTGTCACTGACATGTATAGCATGCAAAATCATGGAAAAGATTGTCAGGAGAAGAGTGGTGGAACATCTAGAAAGGAATGATCTCATCACCAGCAGCCAACATGGTTTCAGAGACGGGAAATCCTGTGTCACAAACCTACTGGAGTTCTATGA
>NC_091331.1:7536783-7569283 GCF_038502225.1 Cherax quadricarinatus
TATTTAATGAGGAGGACGGTGAATATGTTTACCGTACGATGAACGTTTACTGGAAGTACTGGACGATAAATCTGTTTACTTAACTTTGAATACGCTAACTAGACGATAAATGTTTTACTGGACAATGATCAGTCTGACGATGAATGTGTTCCAGGATGATAAATATGTTTACGGAGAGAAATTTTTCCTTTATTGTAAATTACAGCTCAATAAAATTTTATGGACAAATTACTAAATTAACGATGCTCTTGGATTCGCTAAAATAATAATTAATGTAATAACCTGAACATAGCGAAACATCTAGAAAAAACAGATACAGTATCGCTACTGGAGACAGCCTAGGGTGACTTTGTGGTTTCCAGAAGTTATATCGCTCTTACTAAGTCATCACACTGGTTTTAGCTGGATTTTTACAATAGCAGGTAATACCAGGTTCGACTTGACGGAGTGATTTAGGGCTGTGAATCGAACTGGTCCTCTATTTGCCTGTTTTTTTTTCCCTTAGCACAGATGTATTATATGAGGATGTTTGTACATGTGAAACAGCAGCAGCCGAAGCAACAACAGCAGCAGTAGCAGCACGACAACCACGACCACTCACCACCACCACCACCACCTAACAACAACAACATCACCACCAGCCACAGTAACAGTAGCAGTAGTAGCAGTAGCAGCAGCCGCTGCTGCAACCCCAACAACATCACCATCTCCTTGCGTAAAACATTAGGAAATCGTAGCTGTATATCGTGGGAGCTCAATGGTTGAGTAATCAAGCCAGACCAAGGATGAAGGATATTGCCTAAAGCTGGCCTTGTACTTCTGATAGTAACGTGCATGGTTCATAGACTTATATATCTCTCTACCGGATTTTTAATGTGTTCTACATCATTAGTTTTATCTTAGGCTTATATCTTATCGCTTAGACGGAGGTCATTAACTCGAGGAATCTTTAAACCCCAGGAAAAGAATTAAAGTAAAGTCTCAGTGTATATACACTGAAAGGGAAATTGACACGAAACCATTAACTTAGGACACATTTATTGAAAGCGTTTCGGTCCTGGGACCTTGTTCGTTCATATGCATGAGAAGTATGTGTATAATGTTTGTCAGGAAACAGGCCTTCCGCTAGCTTTCCGGTCCACCCCCTTTAAAAATTATGTTTATGATTATAACCTATTCTCTTCATAATAATGAGAAGTATGAGAGAATACAGACTATCCATGGGAAACATTGGGTTGGTCAAATGTTAGTTAGTGGGATGAATTGTAAAGGACCTGCCTAGTATGGGCCAACAGGCCTGCTGCAGTGTTCCTCTTTTCTTATGTTCTTATGTTCTTATGAACACGAGCAAGCAGCGCCACTGGACGGAAGCGGTACTCTCGGGCATTAACTACTGTGTATTACACACTCATTTCCTATTGTTTCATGAGTTTTTTGAGGCTGTTGACTACAATAAAGAATTTGATGTGTTGTTAGGTAAGACACAAATGCAACAGTTAGGTATCTTTATTTCGAAACGTTTCGCCTACACAGTAGGCTTCTTCAGTCGAGTACAGAAAAGTTGATAGAAGCCGAAGAGACTTGAAGACGATGTAATCAGTCCATCACCCTTAAAGTTTTGAGGTGGTCAGTCCCTCAGTCTGGAGAAAAGCATTGTTCCAAAGTTTGAAACAATATGGAGTTGAAGTGACAGGATGGAGCCTTATATAGCGCCAGGAGGTGAGACGTAGGTCACTAGTAGAACGCAGATGTTGATATTGTTTATTTAGATTTTAGTAAGGCTTTTGATAGAGTACCGCACCAGAGACTGTTGAAGTGGCAGCTCTTGGCTGTCATGGATCGAGCCATGGCTCACCAACAGAAAGCAGAGAGTGTGCATAAATGGGATAAAATCTGAGTGGGGGGTCTGTAACAAGTGGCGTTCCACAGGGATCAGTTTTAGGCCCATTGTTGTTTATAATATATTTCAATGACCTTGATGAGGGAATTACTAGTGATATGAGCAAATTAGCTGATGACACAAGGATAGGATAATCGATTCAGACGTAGATGTCACGGAACTTCAGGAAGATTTAGACAATCAATTCGTGGTCAGAAAAGTGGCAGATGCAGTTCATTGTACATAAATACAAAGTTCTGAAGCTCGGAAATGTTCATAACACTAGCAATTGTCAGCTCAATAATGTAGAACTTAGCCGTACAGAATGCAAAAAGGACTTGGAGGTAATAATAAGCAGCAACCTTAAACCAAGACAGCAGTGCTTAAGCGTACTTAATAACGCCAATAGATTACTGGGATTTATATCAAGAAGTGTAAGCAACAGAAATCCAGCGGTTATATTACAGCTTTATGTGCAAGAATGGTACATAATACCGACAAGATGAAATTAAGACACAAGTGCAACATGTAGACGTTTCGCCATCCAGTGGCTTTATCAATACAAATTCTAGGACATAACTTGAAGACAGGCAGACTATGTACAGATGAGGTAATCAGTCCCTCAACCTTGGAGTAGGTGCGAAGAGCACCGTAGTCGTGGAGATTCTGAAGCAGAAGCAAGGAGCCTGGCGCTTATATAGTAACGTCAGGTGTAGCAGACGAAGGCATAGTCACTGGTAGGCGGGATTCCCCAGTGGAAGTAGGTCCTTCCCAAAGAGATGGGTTGGTTGGGCCCCTTGTTATGCAGAGCATTTCGGGTAAATTATGTCAGTTTTGTCCCAGGATGCGACCCACACCAGTCGACTAACACCCAGGTACCCATTTTACTGAGGGTGAACATAGACAACAGGTGTAAGGAAACACATCCGATGTTTCCATCCCTTCGCCGGGAATCGAACCCGGACCCTCGCCGTGAGAGCTTTTGCCACCCGGCCACGGGGCAAAATTACTGTATGTAAAAGACATGCAAGCAGTGTGGGAACCTTAGCAGATAACGTTTCTTTTGGACGCTAAGCTTTATCAAATCTTACAGACAATACTCGGAATGGCATGAAATATATTAGGCAGCAGTGCAGGGAAACGGTGAGGGGTGAGGGTGAGGTGACCCTTTAAGTCAGGTCATACAGCTGGCAGAGCAGAATATTGGGGGTGGTGTTAGGGGTGGACGGGAGAGGTTCAACAAGTCTAAATCTTCCCATATGCTGTGTGATGGTGGTTCTAGTGCTGATTAACTGCCGCTTGTCTCTGTTTCCTTCTGAAATAACTAATTTAGTCCCGTCAGCCTATTTCATGACACGATGGATGTGTTACGATGATGGACACATGTACTGAAAGTGTTGTTAGTCAAAAAAGGGTATGTATGATGTCCAGTGCGTGTGTCCAAGTTCCTGGCTGTCTCGCCACCATTAATCTTATCGTGGCCATTAAGGAGAGGGATATAAACCACAGCTTTACCTTTTTTTTTCCTTGAAGGAGACAGTCGCAGACTGAAAAATGTCTCTGACAGAAGATGTGATGTTGGCAACACTGAGACTGACCTTGTGGAGACGTAGAGGGCAAATGGACACGAATGCATTTACCTGGGACACCTTTATTGAAAGCGTTTTGGTCCTTGGACCGTGTTCGCTTCGTATGCATGAGAAGTATGAGAGAATACAACGTATTTAAAGAAATCACTGGGGAGAACATTGGTAAGCAGCGCCACTAAACAAAAGTGGTACTCTCGGGCATTAATTATCCTCAGTCGTTTTCTTAACTCTCATTACTATTTTTTTTTTACATTCAGGCGCTTATCGCACAAAATACTTCCTGGGAGAGGCAAAATAAAAACAAAATAAGAATCTTTCAGGAGCAGCGCCAGTGGTAAGCAGCGGCGTGCTCAGGCACTAACCTTCCAAACACTTTACAAATAACACTGGAGAGAACACTTAGACAACGTTTCTGTCTATCCTAAATCATTATCAGGATCTTAAGGTGGGTAATTTGTGAACTGTTCCAGTCAGGGTATTTTGACTTTTATTATTCTCGAGCATTATACTGGACTCATCAGTAGGCTGGGCATTCTTTCCTCTGGTTAACGAGGGCACCGCAGTGCTCATGATTATGAAGCAGCCTCTTGGAGGTCAACCTTAGAGGGGAGGAGGTCGACTTCAAGGGGATGGAGGTTTACGTCAACGTAACCTGCAAGAGGTAGAGGCCGTCTGAAAGAGGTTAAAGTATTCACTAAGGAGTTAAAACACAGAATTTAAGGGAAACTAGATGAAGAGATACTGCTGTTATTAAGAGGCGGAAATATCAAGGGATGTATTTCACTTAGTGACCGACGTAAAATGTCCTAAAATCTACAAGAAAGAAACACTGAAAAAAAAAATACACACACACACACACACACTTTGATCTTTGATATTCCATGTTGCAGAAAGTGCTCGGAGGAGGCATCAAAGAAGAAATTTTAGGAGTCTTTTTTAATGGCCTTCTCCTTTATGTTTAGTAATATAGAGCGCATGTCTCCAATACCATGGTAAATATACTCATATATAATATGCATGTGTCTAACACCCGAATGTATACATACACACTTGCTAAGTACACAGTGGTATACGATACACACAGAGATGTGCAGCTTTCACTCTTTTGGATATATACACCTTTCGATGTATATACCCACAGTGCTATCAGGTGTTATACACACCTCTCAGTATACATAGTACTGTAAATTCCCATTTTAATTATGAAGGTATTGAAGATGTCAGTTTACTGCGACCTGCTGCCTTACTGAGCTAGGCTCGACTTGACAAACTAATCAGGTACCTGAATTGAGAGTCTCACCATATGAAAGGAAGAAATCAGTAACGGAAGTCAAGGGAAAAATTAGCTCTACAACAGCTAACTTCATAAACAGTCGTGGCTACTCACAGCGAAGTTAGAATAATGGTGAACTTGTAGTGGCCAAGATGGATAACTCCAGGCTTTGAGCTAGGACAATAACTATTAAGCAATGTACTAATAACCTGCACATTGTAGGACCGAAATGTTGTCAACTGACTTTGTAAATGGTTCAAGTCGGACCGAAACGTCGTATTAAGCTTCTCTCTTCTACGTGCGGGTTATGTGTGCATTATTCCAGTCACTGTAATGTGCCTTTTAGCTATTAAGTAAATTTACTTGATTCAATGTCATCTGTAGGCCGACTGAATTTTGATCCTATTAGTGCAAGAAGTGGAGGCTCAATCCTCCGTCCACTAATCGTGGGTCCGAAATTCTACTCTGGCAGCCAAACTTTTGCTGAAGGCTGAGAGGTCCTGTTGTACACAGTGTTCTCAACACCAGTAAATACCGATTTTTTTAAATATTTTTTTAGCTTGCCGTCTTGAGGCGTATTTTAATAATGTACTTTATTGAAATTTGCATATATTTTTTTTATTACTTAATCCGTCAGTCTTTGAGGTTTCGTTTTTTTTTTATTTCGAGGTGTTTGGTCTCTTTGTTTGTTCATTGTTTTTCCTCGTCACTGTTTGTTCTTGGTTTTTATTCTTGGTGTTTGCTTGTTGCAGTTGTTCTCGCCGTTTGTTTGCTATATCGTTCTTCCTAGTTTGTTCAGCACGTCGGTTCTCTTTATTTGTTCTCGATGTTTGCTCTTACTGTATGCATACGGTGCCTTGACACGATGTTTATCTAGAGTGTTTTATATTAAATTTTCTTTCTTTTATATTCGTTTCTCTCTCTCTCTCTCTCTCTCTCTCTCTCTCTCTCTCTCTCTCTCTCTCTCTCTCTCTCTCTTTGGTCACAGTTTCTTGGACTGCCGCCGGAAGTGACTCGAAACCCAGGAAAGTAGGGGGTAAAGGAGGAAGGGAGGAAATTAAGAGAGGAGAGTGAAGGAAAATAAGGGAAATGGAAAGTGGGAGATAAAAAGATTAAATACTCTCTTACATAAGAACACAAGATTATAGGTGTCGAAAATAATCGCCTTAGCGCGCAGCCAATCACCGTGAAACAACAATTAGTTGATAGAATATTAAAATTGGTATTACTACCACTACCACCACTACCACAACTACCACCACTACCACTACTACTACCACTGCTATTACTGCTGAAAAGGTACAATACCAGTTGACGTTCCAAGATCCGTATCACCAATATAAGAACGCGTAAATAAAGGTACCTTACGCAACCCAACAATCAACAATACTCTGACTTAACGAGAGGTGCGTATGCGATGCCCGGGACAGGTGTAGATGTCAGAGCAAGGCGTGCCGCTGTGTCCTTGACTCTTTTTTTTTTTTCAAAGTCAAGGGCAAGACGACGTTAATTTCCGAACAATGGATCAGGCAAGCGGAAATCCCGTTATTAGCGATGACTCCTGTCGGCGCGCATTACAGAGACTGGAAACTTGGGGAAATGATGGACTACTTCCGCTTACGTCATGTGGAGAGGAATCAGGCGTTTGTTATGGAGAATGAAGCTGTTTGGCGAGTTTTAAGTGGCTGGCTGCCACCCCTTTATCCTGCGCTGGCTGCCACTCCTTCATCCTGCACTGACTGCCACTCCTTTATCCTGAGCTGGTTGCCACTCCTTTATCTCACGCCGGCTGCCACTTCTTGGTAAATATCCTGCGAGGAATTTGAAGGACTGGGGGGAACGTTGAGCACACGCATAGTGCAGGTGAATTGCACTAGCATGAAACGACATGATTGTTAACACGAACACACATACACACACACACACACACACACACACACACACACACACACACACACACACGCACACACACACACACACACACACACACACACACACACACACACACACACACACTTGACACAGGAGGACAAGAGGGATATTGAGGACATGATAACTGCGTATAAAACACAGAGGAATTGACAAGGTGGACAGAAACAGGATATTCTAGAGATGGGACACATCAACAAAGGGTCACAACTGGAAGTTGAAGGCTCAGATATGAGTCATAGGGATGTTGGGAACCATTTCTTCGGCCTTAAAGTTGTCAAGTAGTGAAATAATCTGGAGAGTGATGTAGTGGATGCAGGAGCAATAAATAACTTTCAGAAGATATACGATAATGCTCACGGAACAGGGAGAGAATGGACCTAGTAGGAGCCAGTGAAGAGGAGGGGCCAGGAGCTGTGAATCGACCTCTGCAACCACAAATAGGTAAGTATAAATAGGTAGGTAAGTACACGCACACACACACACACACACACACACAGGACCTATGACTCGGGGTCAGGAGCTATGAATTGACCCCTGCAACCACAAATAGGTGAGCAAAAATAGGTGAGTACACACACACACACACACACACACACATACACACGAAGAATCAGTATAAAACAATCAAAAAACAACAATGCCTCTTCGTAAAACATTTATAAACGTTCGCTTTCCGTCTAAAAAATGAAAACTATATCCTAATCAGTCAACAAAATAATACAAAAAAGAATTTAACTCGCCTGACCCCCGAAAAATCCTAATAATCTCTTACCAGAGTAAATTTCTTAAAAAAAAAGCAACATAGCATAAACACGAAAAAAAGGAATGAGAATAAACATTTTCATTCAGGAAGAAGTAAAAAAAAACTTTAATAGCAGAAGATTTAACATAGAGCAATAGTAGATGTGTACTGAATTGACAACAGAAAACGAGTTGTTAGCCATCGGAATCAACAAAAAACGAGTTGCGTTAGAAATTGTTACCAACAAATAGCGAATTGTTAGATATTAGCAGCACTAATAATGAGCTTGTTAGTCATTGGAAACAACAGAAAAAAATGTTAGCATAAGAAACAACAGAAAATGAGTTAGTCACAGGACCAACAGAAAGAGTTATGTTGGCCGTTGAAATCCACAGACAACCAGCTGTTAGCCGTTGGAACCAACCGAAAGCGAGTTGTTAGCCATGGGAACCAATAGCCAAGCGAGTTGTGTTAGCAATGGAACCCACAGAAATTGTGTTGCGTTCGCTGGCGGTGGTCTGGTTCACCTATTGAAGGGAAAATTCTTGCGAATATGTACATTTTTGTGTGTGTCCATTTGCGTTATTGGAATTGTGTCGCGAGGGAATGTATGAGAGAGAAACGAAAGAGAGAGAGACAGAGAGAGCGAACACACACACACACACACACACACACACACACATACATACACACACACACACACACACACACACACACACACACACACACACACACACACACACACACACACACACACATACACACACACACACACGTATACAATTTCAGTAATAAATAATGTCCCAAATGGCCGGGAGACAGTAACGATTATAGGTTAAGGACGGTGCTGGACCAGGAATCGAGACTCGATACCCCTCCTCCTTCTCCCTCTACAGCCCCTTCCCCTTCCTCTTTTCCCTCTTCCTCCCCCTTCCACAAGCGCAACTCGGCGAGTATACAGGTGGTCGCTGCGCCATGTGACGGAAAAGGTTAAACAATTCTCACGTAGCAATTACAGGCTAAAATCACCGACCGCTTACTTGCATAGCTTTCGTCCCGCCATGGCAAGTTGAAGAGGTAAAGGGGATAGTGGTGGAGGAGGAAGAGGAGGAGGAGGAGGAGTAGAAGAAGGAGTAGGATGAGGAGGAGGAGGAGGAGGAGGCTGAGGAAGAAGAGGGATGTGCTGAGAAACTAGACTCATTTGAACTCCACTCACAAACACACAAGTCCTTACCTTTCTTACCTGCGGCATCCAACCAGTGTTGCATCTCTGCGTAACTCTCTCTCAGACACACACACACACACACACACACACCTGGCCCAAATTTCGACCTCTTCTCGGGATACCATCATCAGAGTCTCTGAGCATTAAGCCGCCCCCTCACGTGCTGCCACATTCCTCTCTGCAAGGCTGCCGAGTCGTGTTTACTCTCTGAATCCTTGTGAATGATTTTACTGTGTGATACGTTTTCCAACAGCCACCCCTACCTCGCCGTCGCTTCTTCCATTAGCACGTCATCATCTGCAAACAACAACATACCTCTCATATATTTTTTTCGCTATAATGTTTCACTGCTCTTATCTGTTCGTCTTGAAGTTTCTTTTTCTTATATTTCTATTTATTTCGTTACGTCTCAATATATTTTTTATATTGTGCTGAAAATGATATATGTCATCCTTCTTTTCGGATTTATTTCACCGGTCCTTTAATTCCTCTATTCTACCCACTTCTCTATTTCCTGTATACCTTCTCAACTCTTTGATCTTTTTTTTCCCTCCTTATCCTCTTTTCTTCCTCTTGCTTTACCTCTCTATTCTATCCACTTTATTGCTTTCTCCTCCATTCTCTTCCTATTGTTGTTTCCTCTCTCTTATTCTAGCCCTCCTATATTTCTCCCTTCTTTCCCAGTGCCATTTTCTTCCCATTTACTATCTCCTTTCTCACGACCCTCTTTCTCCCTCCCACCCTCCTCTGTCATTCACATTTTCTCCTTTCTCTCTCGCTCTATACTATTCGCCTTCTGCATTAGAATTCCCGTCCTTGATTTTCAGTACCTTTGCGACTTTGGCTTATCCTTTCACAACAAATTATTTTGCGTTTTTTTCTCCGGGTGTATCTTTACCTGCTATCAACATCTGATCTTAATGTTTACACGAAAATGAGTTATAATGAGTTATAAATGAATTATAAATTAGTTATAATGCTAATAATGAGAATAATAATAATAATAATAATAATAATAATAATAATAATAATAATAATAATAATAATAATAATAATAATAATAATCATCATCATTATCATCATCATCATCATCATCATCATCATCATCATCATCGTCATCATCATCTTCTTCTTCTTCTTCTTCTTCTTCTTCTTCTTCTTCTTCTTCATCTTCTTTACTGCAAGTATCTCCAATATACTTATATATATCTATCCTCCTCTTCCGTTGAAGGGGAAGACTGATGCCTAGATACCGATGGAGTTCTTGATCAGGGGAATTGGAGATGTTTTCCCGTTCCTTGGAGCAACTGTGATTTCTCCCCTTGCTCAATCCCCTCTGTGACCCGAACAGGTTTAGTGCCGCCCCATGAAGGCAACGATAAGTCTTCCTCTCTCCTGACCTTTATTAAGCGTAAGAACTGGTGCTCACCTTCTATCATTCCTCTCCCCTTTAGCTTCCTTCTTGCCGTCTCCCACTTGTATGTAATATTTATCTGTCTCCAGCAACCACGGGTATAGAGTATTGATCCTGTTCAAGCCAGCAAAAGCATGTAACAGCAGCACCAAGCCAGCAGTAGCTTGCAACAGCAGCACCAGCAGCTCGTAACAGAAGTACTACTGCTATAACTCCGTAATAAAACATCACCTAGGCCGTGTTTAAGCCAGAAGCTTGTAACAGCAGAAACTAAGACAGCAGCAGTTTGTATGAGTAGAAACTAAGCCAGCAACAGCTTGTAACAGCATCACCAAGCCAGCAGAAGCAGCTTGTAACAGCAACACAAAGCCAGCAGCAGCTTCTGACAGCATCACCAAGCCAGCAGAGGCGGCTTGTAACAAAAGTAGCACCAAGCTAACAGAAGCTCGTAACAGCAGCACCAAGCTAGCGGCAGCTCGTAACAACAATATTACTGTTACGGGACAAAACACTAACACGTATTAGCATTACAACTAAAGTTAATTATAATCATTATACAGTACTACGTAATTATGACAACAGGGAATATAATGATTAATTTGATTACAGATATAACAATGGTCATTGTGTTATATTTTTATGTCATCCCTAAACAATCATAAATAAGAAAAACTAATAAAAATGTTACCAACTCTTCTTACAATCAATTTTTCGGTTATGTTTTACGGTCTTGAAGATAATGGAAATATGATGACCTTAATTTTACCTTGGGGATAGGCCATTTTCCAGTGAATCATTTTCTTGTCGATAAAAGTGCCAAGTACCCGAGATATTTCCTAAGGGGACATATTTATATATATATATATATATATATATATATATATATATATATATATATATATATATATATATATATATATATATATATATATATAGGATCAGAGTAATCAGGAGATATCACAAAATGCAAAACATCCAGAGAAAACAATAGCAAAAGCCCAAGCGCTTTCGTGATTTCTCACATTATCTAGGAATATTATAATTAATGGGACAACAGAAGACTTATATAGCTGAGATGTGACCTCACGTAGGACCCTACTCACTGAGGGTGGGAGTGTAGATAAACTCAGGTCATATGTCAAATAAAAATTTAAGAGTGACCTCTCAGGCACAGTTGAAAATCCTCTCAAATTCTATTTATTATAAATTAATCTAATTTATACAACCCTGAACTTATACTCATATTACAATCACTAGTATTTTTTTATGATTCTTGATTCGATTATATTTCTCTCAACCACAGACTTACTTGATATAACCTTATCGTCCTTTTCAAGATCAATTGAGTGGTTAAAGTATCTAGGATGAAAAAAAAAGATTATTAGACTGTTGTCCAGTTCTAATGCCATATTTACGTTAATGTAATTTTAGTTCGAGACTTTTGTTTCCAGTTTTACCATAATAAACTTTATTTCACTTTTACAGGTAATCTTAAAGACGCTCAACAGCATTGTTTGATTACTTCTTAATCAAATGTATTTTTTACTGTATCAAGATTTTTAAATACTACTTTGTTTTCGAAATTTTTAAGTAGAGAAGATATATCAAGAAGGTTGTCATAGTAAGGCAGAACCAACATATTATTGGCTGAATGTTTCTTTGTCCTTTTCATAATTAGAAAATGTATTTCTGATAATTTTGAAAGATTTGTCAATTAAATATTTTGGATATTTTGAATTGCATGCTATTTCGTAAATCTTCAATATTTATTTATTTTTGAACTCTGGGCTGTAAATGCTCAGAGCTCTCAAAAAGACAGATGAGAATATAGAACATTTAACTGTGCTATTATGTGAAGAATAATAGTGTACATAAGAGTGGTTATTTTTGGTTTTCTGTATATTTTGAATTTAAATTCTTGGCTTCTATTAATAATTAAGATAAAGAGTTATTTAATTCTAACTCAATAATAAACTCTATGGATGGAGCTAGAATATTTATTTCAAGTAGGAAATAATTTATATCTATATTGTTGGACATTAAGCATAAACCGATATCCACATATCTGTACCATTTAGCTCTATCAGGAAGAATTCTGCTAAGAAGTCCTGTTTAAAAAAATTCCATCTACAAATTTTTGTGACTCGACTCGACTCTAAGGACTCGTGAGAGAGGATTTCCCATTGCCATACCAAATTTCTGAGTATAACATCTCGCTATTAAACACAACTTTGAATCAACAATGCAAAGTTTAATAGGCTTAGTGATTGTTGGCACAGTCAGTTGTAAATTGCAATTACAGAGGACTTCAGACAGAAAACTTTGAGTCGTCAACTGGGACTTTTGTGATCAAAGATGTGACATCAAAACTAACCATACCGTAATAATTTAAGTAGGTTATAGTACTTGGTTTGTCAGCTACATCAATACTGTTTTTAACATTAAAGTTACAAACTTTGCCTGCAACTAGGCTCAATATATCTACTAACTAGCCATTTGAGTAATTTGCAGGTTACTGATTAATCCATACATATAGTCAGGTTGGTGGTCATAAATTTTTAAATTAACTCGTCTTTGCCTTTAAAGATGTTCTGATTTACAGAAGTGGTTCACATTCATATAATACATGGGTCATCAGACTGATGACATTTACATGCAGGTGACATTTACCGAAATGTAACATTTATGAAGTACTTGGCTGTCCTAGATACCTGACGTTCTTAGAAGCTACGAGAGTTAGCAGGGGTTACTCGATAACTGCGTCGAGCTTCTTCAAGCCATCGTTTATTGATTGGCACCTCTTCGAAAATATATCCTGCAGCCACCAAATATTTACTTACGCCGTGTTCGCATTGTACCTTCTTAATTGTAAAGCAGACTGACACATCGCCTGATGGTGACTACAGCTGCTCATGACGGTGCAGGTCTCTGAGTGATGCGTTCTTTATCATGGGTAACTCTCGTCACAGTCGTGCGCCGCACGGTAATCAAGGAGGAGTGTTTCTCCTAAAACCTCCACTTGGCTTGGCACTGACGGTACGCTGCACTGAAGTTCATTCACCGTATAGAGTGGAAGAAGTGCTACTAACTCCCAGGTAGGTAGCTTGATACTGTCAAAGGCCTCTAGATCCCATGATATGCAGGTACTTCCTCTGTCATTCCTTGATCCAAGCCTCACTGCTTTCCTTTCCCATTGAGATTAGAACCTCCCTAAAAATATAATAATAATAATGATAATAAAAATAATAATAATAATAATAATAATAATAATAATAATAATGATCGAAAGTACGTACGTTTACGTGGATACAAAGCTTTATTAATTATAATAATAATAATAATAATTATTATTATTATTATTATACAGCGAACCTTTGGGGTTGTACAGCGCCTCGGGAATGGAATGTAATCAAGGTTGATTTAAGAAAGGAGAGGGCAGTTTCAAATGCTTGGATCTGAAGCTCTTCGCCATCATTTAAGCAACCCCTTCCCCTAGATGGAGTATATTCACAGATGC
Organism: Cherax quadricarinatus; assembly: GCF_038502225.1. Classification (NCBI taxonomy): domain Eukaryota; kingdom Metazoa; phylum Arthropoda; class Malacostraca; order Decapoda; family Parastacidae; genus Cherax; species Cherax quadricarinatus. Next base: position 7,550,355 of record NC_091331.1, read on the forward strand.
AATTCTCAGTGGTCTCTCATGTGAGAGACCTGGGAGTGATAATGTCAGAAAACCTCAGGTTCACGAAGCAACAATGTCAGTATCGCAACTGCAAGCAAAATGATAGGCTGTAAAACCAGAAGTTTCAGAACAGATGATGACCTTCGGAAGCGACTCCAGGTAACCTCCGTCTTTGTGCACAAAGCTGGAGCACTTACGTTAATCGCCTTACCCTTCCACCGGTACAGAGAACAGTCTCTCTTCCAACAGTACCGCTATCAGTAAGCCTTTCGTACGGTGCCGATAACAGTCTTCCAACGGTACCGATAACAGTCATCCTTCCTAAGGTACCAAAAGCGGCCACCTTTCCAACAGTGCGAATAAGAATCACCCAAATAACCATACGGAAAACAACCTTCCTTCCAACGGTATAAATAACAGTCACCCTTCCAATGGTACAAATAACAGCCATCTTTACAAAGGTACCAATAACAGCTATCATTATAACGGTACCAATAACATCTATCCTTCCAACTGTACCACTAACAACCACCCATACAACGGTACCGATAACAACCACCCTTCCAAAGGTACCGATAACACCTACCTTTCCAACGGTACCAATAACACCTGTCCCTCCAGCGGTACATACCAATAATCGTCACTCTCATAAAGGAAAGAAATTTTCTCCTCCAAAGTCGCCTAAACCGAGATCTGATAAAATCCAAAGTTGAGACCACTTTTATTATTATACAAACTTTTGTGTGGGAGGAAAAGTCTTGATTTTGGTGGAAACCGGAAAGCTTTTTTTTTTCTTCTTCTTTTGATTCCACGGAGTTCATGTCACAGGAAATTTAATTTTAATTCGTCGGGCTATATACAAGGGAATGGAGAAATGGAGTATTGATTGAAATGGACGAGAGGTGAGGGGGGGGGGATGAATGGGGGAGGAAGAGAGGTTTATGAGGAAGAAGGGGCAGAAATATGAGAGTTGATTGAGCTTTGGGTGAAGAGAGTGACGGAGCTTGGGTGAGGTAGTGGGAGTGAGAATGGGATGGAGGTAGAGAGAGAAAAAGAGAGAGAGAGAGTGATGTAGAGGGAGTAAGGGAGAAAGAGTAAGGTAGGATAAGCAAGAGAAGGGGAGCATGAGGCGAGGGAGAAGTGAAATGAACAGAAGCTAGTGAGAAAGCCGTGTTTGTGGGAGCTGATGGGATTACCTTCAACTGTTTGTGTTGTGGCTTGAACCTGGCAGTGTCTGTGTGTGTGTGTGTGTGTGTGTGTGTGTGTGTGTGTGTGTGTGTGTGTGTGAGAGAGGCAATGGCTATTCATTCCAAGTTGGGTGGACACAGTACAGAGATGAGGCGGAGCTAAGACCGGGTATATACCTCTCCCTCGGTGTCAGCTCTGCAAACGCAGAGTTGGTAATGATCTAACATTGCATGGTAAGCCTTCCTTTGGTTGGAGGTCCAAGACAGAACGAGAGGCTGGTGACAGTAGTTAGACACGCTGTCTGGCCGGGCCACGGATATGTCATGCAGAATAGGTAAAATTGGCCAATTAGCAAAAACTCATTTAAAATAGTCCTTTCTAAAATTTTCCCTTATACGTTTAAAGATATATTTTTTCACTTATGTTAATGTATAAAATAATTTTGTACCAAAAGCACTTTAGAAAACTTACCTAACCTTTTTATAACAAGCGCAATTTAATTTAGCCTAATCCAACTAAATATATTTTAAATAAGTTTACAATAATTTAATAATGAACAAAAACAATGAAAAATATTTTTTTCGTTAACTTCAGAATGATTTTTGCGAAATTATTACATAAATTTTTTTTCGCTTACCTTATTCGGCAAGAAAAACGTTGCTATATAAGCCAAAATAGCAAGTTTTACCTATTCCGCACGACAGATACATACCGGAACAGCGACGTACCGTCCATGTTACTATTCTACTTCGTTTATAGTGTACGGTCTCTCTTACAATATCTCTGCCACTCCTTTCAAAGTCCAGCTCCGTCTAGAGCATAACTACCACCTACCAGGATTTCACCCACAATACTCGCCTAACACTCTGCTAAATATTTTCTTCTTGGTGAGCACAAGAAACAGACGCAAAGGAAACTTGACACTTCGTCTCGATCTTCCACTGGACTGAACACGAGTCTTTCCGCGTCTGAGTCAGTGGCTGCTGAACTAAGACATTTGCCTGCACAAATAAAATGCTTGTAGAAATTTTTTGTCCAATAAAACACTTAACCTAACTTTTCTAACCAAGTACATAATAGTGTTTAGTTAGTGTGAGGGAACTTGCAGCAATGACACTAAACTTGTTAGTTTACTAGGAATAAGGACTGTTAAGTATGGAAGAATTATTCATTTAGGCCCTGACACCAGTGCTGTTGAAATTCTTCAAATAGGGACTAATGTAACCTTCCCGGTGTAAATACACTGTATGATGCTCACCTATCACTGTGTAATACTATGTACATGGTTGTATTTCTCCTCAAATTTTATGGGATTTATTTATTCATTTTCTCTTGCGTGGCTGGGTTAGCGGATGGCTGGGTTAGCAGGTGGCTGGGTTAGCGGAAGGCTGGGTTAGCGGATGGCTGGGTTAGCAGGTGGCTGGGTTAGCGGAAGGCTGGGTTAGCGGATGGCTGGGTTAGCGGATGGCGGGGTTAGCGGGTGGCTGGGTTAGCAGGTGGCTGGGTTAGCGGATGGCTGGGTTAGCGGGTGGCTGGGTTAGCGGATGGCTGGGTTAGCGGATGGCTGGGTTAGCGAGTGGCTCGGTTAGCGGATGGCTGGGTTAGCAGGTGGCTGGGTTAGCGGATGGCTGGGTTAGCGGATGGCTGGGTTAGCGGATGGCTAGGTTAGCGGATGGCTGGGTTAGCGGATGGCTGGGTTAGCGGGTGGCTGGGTTAGCGGATGGCTGGGTTAGCGGATGGCTGGGTTAGCGGATGGCGGGGTTAGCGGGTGGCTGGGTTAGCGGATGGCTGGGTTAGCAGATGGCTAGGTTAGCGAGTGGCTCGGTTAGCGGATGGCTGGGTTAGCGGATGGCTGGGTTAGCGGATGGCTGGGTTAGCAGATGGCTGGGTTAGCGGATGGCTGGGTTAGCAAATGGCTGGGTTAGCGGACGGCTGGGTTAGCGGATGGCTGGGTTAGCGGATGGCTGGGTTAGCGGATGGCTGGGTTAGCGGGTGGCTGGGTTAGCGGATGGCTGGGTTAGCGGATGGCTGGGTTAGCGGATGGCTGGGTTAGCGGATGGCTGGGTTAGCGGATGGCTGGGTTAGCAGGTGGTTGGGTTAGCAGATGGCTGGGTTAGCGGATGGCTGGGTTAGCAGGTGGCTGGGTTAGCGGATGGCTGGGTTAGCGGGTGGCTGGGTTAGCGGATGGCTGGGTTAGCGGATGGCTGGGTTAGCGGATGGCTGGGTTAGCGGATGGCTGGGTTAGCGGATGGCTGGGTTAGCGGATGGCTGGGTTAGCGGATGGCTGGGTTAGTGGATGACTGGGTTAGGGGATGGCTGGGTTAGCGGATGGCTGGGTTAGCGGATGGCTGGGTTAGCGGGTGGGTGGGTTAGCGGACGGCTGGGTTAGCGGATGGCTGGGTTAGCGGATGGCTGGGTTAGCGGATGGCTGGGTTAGCGGATGGCTGGGTTAGCGGGTGGCTGGGTTAGCGGATGGCTGGGTTAGCGGGTGGCTGGGTTAGTGGATGGCTGGGTTAGTGGGTGGCTGGGTTAGCTGGTGGCTGGGTTAGTGGATGGCTTGGTTAGCGGATGGTTGGGTTAGCAGATGGTTGGGTTAGCTGGTGGCTGGGTTAGTGGATGGCTGGGTTAGCGGGTGGTTGGGTTAGCTGGTGGCTGGGTTAGTGGATGGCTGGGTTAGCGGGTGGCTGGGTTAGCGGATGGCTGGGTTAGCGGGTGGCTGGGTTAGTGGATGGCTGGGTTAGTGGGTGGCTGGGTTAACTGGTGGCTGGGTTAGTGGATGGCTTGGTTAGCGGATGGTTGGGTTAGCAGGTGGTTGGGTTAGCTGGTGGCTGGGTTAGTGGATGGCTGGGTTAGCGGGTGGCTGGGTTAGCGGATGGCTGGGTTAGCGGATGGCTGGGTTAGCGGGTGGCTGGGTTAGCGGATGGCTGGGTTAGCGGGTGGCTGGGTTAGTGGATGGCTGGGTTAGTGGGTGGCTGGGTTAGCTGGTGGCTGGGTTAGTGGATGGCTTGGTTAGCGGATGGTTGGGTTAGCAGGTGGTTGGGTTAGCTGGTGGCTGGGTTAGTGGATGGCTGGGTTAGCGGGTGGTTGGGTTAGCTGGTGGCTGGGTTAGTGGATGGCTGGGTTAGCGGGTGGCTGGGTTAGCGGATGGCTGGGTTAGCGGGTGGCTGGGTTAGTGGATGGCTGGGTTAGTGGGTGGCTGGGTTAACTGGTGGCTGGGTTAGTGGATGGCTTGGTTAGCGGATGGTTGGGTTAGCAGGTGGTTGGGTTAGCTGGTGGCTGGGTTAGTGGATGGCTGGGTTAGCGGGTGGCTGGGTTAGCGGATGGCTGGGTTAGCGGGTGGCTGGGTTAGTGGATGGCTGGGTTAGTGGGTGGCTGGGTTAGCGGATGGCTGGGTTAGCGGATGGCTGGGTTAGTGGGTGGCTGGGTTAGCGGATGGCTGGGTCAGCGGGTGGCTGGGTTAGCGGATGGCTGGGTTAGCGGGTGGCTGGGTTAGCGAATGGCTGGGTTAGCAGGTGGTTGGGTTAGCGGATGGTTGGGTTAGCGGGTGGCTGGGTTAGCGGGTGGCTGGGTTAGCGGGTGGCTGGGTTAGCGGATGGCTGGGTTAGCGGGTAGCTGGGTTAGCGGATGGCTGGGTTAGCAGGTGGTTGGGTTAGCGGATGGCTGGGTTAGCGGGTGGCTGGGTTAGCGGATGGCTGGGTTAGCAGGTGGCTGAGTTAGCGGATGGCTGGGTTAGCGGGTGGCTGGGTTAGCGGATGGCTGGGTTATCGGGTGACTGGGTTAGCACGCATGTTACAATTTATGAGTCTTCATCATTAATCTTGTATTTGGGTTCTCATATAAATATTTAAACTATTTAAGCCAAAATCGCAGGAGGAAAGAGGAGTGATTGGTGGAATGATGAAGTAAAGGGTGTGATAAAAGAGAAAAAGTTAGCTTATGAGAGGTTTTTACGAAGCAGAAGTATTATAAGAAGAGTAGAGTATATGGAGAGTAAAAGAAAGGTAAAGAGAGTGGTGAGAGAGTGCAAAAGGAAAACAGATGATAGAGTAGGAGAGGCACTGTCAAGAAATTTTAATGAAAATAAGAAAAAGAATTACAGTTAAACAAATTAAGAAAGCCTAGAGAACAAATGGATTTGTCAGTTAAAAACAGAGTAGGGGAGTTAGTAGATGGGGAGATGGAGGTTTTGGGTAGATGGCGAGAATATTTTGAGGAACTTTTAAATGTCGACGAAGAAAGGGAGGCGGTAATTTCATGCACTGGCCAGGGATGTATACCATCTTTAAGGAGTGAAGAAGAACAGGATGTGAGTATGGGGGAGGTGCGTGAGGCATTACGTAGAATGAAACGGGTAAAGCAGCTGGAACTGATGGGATCATGACAGAAATGTTAAAAGCAGGGGGTTATATAGTGTTGGAGTGGTTGGTATTTTTGTTTAATAAATGTATGAAAGAGGGGAAGGTACCTAGGGATTGGCGGAGAGCATGTATAGTCCCTTTATATAAAGGGAAGGGGGACAAAAGAGATTGTAAAAATTATAGAGGAATAAGTTTACTGAGTATACCAGGAAAAGTGTACGGTAGGGTTATAATTGAAAGAATTAGAGGTAAGACAGAATGTAGGATTGCGGATGAGCAAGGAGGTTTCAGAGTGGGTAGGGTATGTGTAGATCAAGTGTTTACATTGAAGCATATATGTGAACAGTATTTAAATAAGGGTAGGGAAGTTTTTATTGCATTTATGGATTTAGAAAAGGCATATAATAGAGTGGATAAGGGAGGAATGTGGCAGATATTGCAAGTATATGGAATAGGTGGTAAGTTACTAAATGCTGTAAAGAGTTTTTATGAGGATAGTGAGACTCAGGTTAGGGTGTGAAGAAGAGAGGGAGAATACTTCCCGGTAAAAGTAGGTCTTAGTCAGGGATGTGTAATGTCACCATGGTTGTTTAATATATTTATAGGTGGGGTTGTAAAAGAAGTAAATGCTAGGGTGTTCGGGAGAGGGGTGGGATTAAATTATGGGGAATCCAATACATAATGGGAATTGACACAGTTACTTTTTGCTGATGATACTCTGCTTATGGAAGATTCTAAAGAAAAATTACAAAGGTTAGTAGATGAGTTTGGGAGTGTGTGTAAAGGTAGAAAGTTGAAAGTGAACATAGAAAAGAGTAAGGTGATGAGGGTATCAAATGATTTAGATAAATAAAAATTGGATATCATATTGGGGAGGAGAATGGAAGAAGTGAATGTTTTCAGATACTTGGGAGTTGACGTGTCGGCGGATGGATTTATGAAGGATGAGGTTAATCATAGAATTGATGAAGTCAAAAAGGTGAGTGGTGCGTTGAGGTATATGTGGAGACAAAAAACGTTATCTATGGAGGCAAAGAAGGGAATGTATGAAAGTATAGTAGTACCAACACTCTTATATGGGTGTGAAGCTTGGGTTGTGAATGCAGCAGCGAGGAGGCGGTTGGAGGCAGTGGAGATGTCCTGTCTAAGGGCAATGTGTGGTGTAAATATTATGCAGAAAATTCGGAGCGTGGAAATTAGGAGAAGGTGTCGAGTTAATAAAAGTATTAGTCAGAGGGCTGAAGAGGGGTTGTTGAGGTGGTTTGGTCATTTAGAGAGAATGGATCAAAGTAGAATGACATGGAGAGCATTTAAATCTGTAGGGGAAGGAAGACGGGGTAGGGGTCGTCCTCGAAAAGGTTGGAAGGAAGGGGTAAGGGAGGTTTTTTGGGCGAGGGGCTTGGAGTTCCAGCAGGCATGCGTGAGCGTGCTGGATAGGAGTGAATGGAGACGAATGGTATTTGGGACCTGACGATCTGTTGGAGTGTGAGCAGGGTAATATTTAGTGAAGGGATTCAGGGAAACCGGTTATTTTTATATAGTCGGACTTGAGTCCTGGAAATGGGAAGTACAATGCCTGCACTCTAAAGGAAGAGTTTCGGTATATTACCAGTTTGGAGGGATATGTTGTGTATCTTTATACGTATATGCTTCTAAACTGTTGTGTTCTGAGCACCTCTGCAAAAACAGTGATTATGTGTGAGTGAGGTGAAAGTGTTGAATGATGAAAATATTTTCTTTTTGGGGATTTTCTTTCTGGTCACCCTGCCTCGGTGGGAGACGGCCGACATATATATATATATATATATATATATATATATATATATATATATATATATATATATATATATATATATATATATATATATATATATATATGCAAAAAAACCACTGTGTAAGAATAGAGAAACTCCAAGCGCTTTTGTGACTACTCACATTGGAATTTCTCTATTCTTTCATAGTGGTTGTTTTGCATATTCTGAAATCACCTGTTTACTGTGATATTACTGCATATATATATATATATATATATATATATATATATATATATATATATATATATATATATATATATATATATATATATATATATATATATAAGACAAAATACGTTGACAAAACATTCACAAAAATACAATAGAAAGTAAAACAACCTAGTTAACAACTCAGAGCTACATTTCGAATACTTCGTCCAGCTCCCAGGCAGTGGGCCGCGTGCCCAGAATGCTGCAGGCATTTCCTCTCTGGATCGCAACACTGAGTCTCTGAAAGAGGAAGCTGGTCACCCTGTGGTCCTTGGTTTCTATGATGAGCTTTTCACCCAGCTCTTTGAGGAACTTTAGTGCACACTTGCCCCATGCTCCAAGGGTCTCCGACCCAATTGGGATGAAGTTATAGCAAGGGGGAAGGTCTTCATATTTGCGGATCTTCTGGGTCTCCCTGTGGCTGGCAGCTCCATCCCCTTCAGCTATGGCGTGTGGCAAGTAGGTGTCTGCCAATGTGGAGGCACAGGTGTAGTCCCAGGCAATCTGCTTTCCATCCTTCCAGGGTAGCATAGTGGCCCCATCATGACGCTTTTGACAATATATATATATATATATATATATATATATATATATATATATATATATATATATATATATATAATGTGTGTGTGTGTAAATTAATGAAACCATTAATCTAAAGTTCGAGAATTTCGGGAGATAACCCGCGCTGGATGGCGGCATCAATTCCTTAATAACTTTTCTTTATATAAAATTTGATTTCTTCTCCCCTTGTCTTACGAGCCAGTCTCGACGGTGAACTAGATCGCATGCGAGGTACATTCCCTTTGAGTAATTTCTATAACTATCTGCTGTTTATGGCCCCAAAGATTATTTTAACTGTGTCACTATCGTAGGTCTGCTCACCCTTGAGTTGGCAGGGGCACTCATAATCTCTTTTGGCCATGCGATGTTCTGCTCTCCTGCGCTTTAGAAAATGAGTGAACGTTATTGTCATGCATATATTCAGCACAAAGCCTGGAAAATGTGGCAGGGAATCTCAATATCACCAGGGTGTCTCCGAGCGGAGCTTGATGTTCCTTGTTGGAGATTACACCAAAGAATGTTAAACGATGTGGGCAACTTTGTTGGTACATTCTTGCACCTAGCATTCCCTGTGAACGGAGGGGACCAGCACCAGCGAGTTTGGGGACAGCACTGTATGATGAGATATTTCATTTGATGATATAAAATAGTGACGTGTCAACTATTTATGCTATTGTGTTCTGTTTGTATGGTTGTACGTTCACTTGCTGGATTATTGGCATTGCTCTATAAACTCGCCTCTTTGGGCAAAATCTAAAATCTACCGGATGGACCTGTAAGCCAGAGGAAAGCTTCGCTCAGATGATCGAAGCTCTAATGAGCAAGTCATTATGTGACTAAGACTCATTGTGGGAAGAAATTTTTCCCTTTCTCCTGGTAAACTGAATAAGCTCCTTCTGGCATTCTACCAACTATACGCTTCGCTTAATCTCCTAAACGGTGGTAGTCGCTTCGTCTAGCGAAGATGTGTAAGTTACTAAAGGACAACCAAGACAGTACAGGTAACTCAAACCACTTGTTCCTACCTGTATGGCAGCAGTCACTTCGCTGTGACACCTCTGTTAACAGCAGCGCACGTCAGCAGTTGCTTCTTGCCGCACCAGGGGCATAAGGTCAACGGCAATACTTAACGAGTCATGAAAAAGGCCTGAGTCAATTGATTTTTTTACCCCTGACGAACGCAGCAAGCAAACGTAATGAGCAGGCTTAGGTTTTTGCCACATTATGAAAGTGCTGGGAGGAGGTGGAGCCTTGAAGATTCAGTCTTGTGAGTACGACTCATACGAAGTCAGTACTTCACATTCAGCAGACTTGGAGTCCTCCACATGATTCCGAGAAACCTTCGTAAACGTTGTATTTACCAACGGTGTTGACTTTTATGATGCCTGGCTTTTATGATGCCTGGCTTTTATAGTGCCTGGCTTTTATGGTACCTGGTTTTTATGGTGCCTGGCTTTTATGATGGTCTGGCCTAGTAGTGCCACCTCTTCCCATACAAAACCTGGTTGCAGAATATGCTTTGAGACGACGTTGCACTCTGCAGAGATTTATCAAGTCGTGAGTTGATAAAATTCCGCATAGAGCGACACGGCTACTATGACAGCTTCTGCTGTCGTGTCCTTAATTAGGCGAAGCGTAACTCGTTTTAAGTAATCTGAATACAGAAAATCAGTTTCCGTCCACTATTTATCCTTACCCAATTTAGCTACCCAGTTCCTCGAGCACCTAACAAAGATATATTACCACTACATTCAAAAATTATAGTTACTGACAATCTGTTCCATCAGGCATTTAAGTGGGAAGGAAATATAGTGACTTTTATGGTTGAATACTGAAAGTCACATCATTCTGGTTGGAACAATTCACTATTCACTTTTCGGAAAGGAGACTTCTGATGTCGTTTCTGGCCGTCCTGGACCATTATCAAGTCACTCTTTGGTCCATGATGGACCAAAGAGCCGTCAAAAAAAAAAAATCTCCTCCCACTTTTCGACAGTCGGTTCTGTTGAGTGGTAGTTAGATGGGATTAAAAACTTTGCGATTACTTTGAAAAAATGTGATAGAGTTTCCCTGCAAATGAACGTGAACTGTTACTTGACTCAGTCATCAGGTATATCCATCTGTTTCTGCAAAACACAGACAAAAAAATAAACGCACTCTATTTAGTCTTAGAAAATAAAACGAGTAACCTGTAAAATGGGGTGGGGGAGGGTGTTATGATTAGAGTAGTCAAACTGGTGGTTTTGAGAGACCTTGTTTACTGCCGTCATCAGCCCGCTAGCTCTCACGTTATCAAATTTTCTCTTCCTGAGTCCGGTATCTGTGTGAGGAAACTTGTATTGAAAGTGAGATGATTTTCAGTTTCAAGATTTGACTAATTACTATTATTATTATTATTATTATTATTATTATTATTATTATTATTATTATTATTATTATTATTATTATTATTATTATTATTACAAATTTTTGTAAATCGTCCTGCTCCATTTCTGAGTGACTAGAAGTCACACACTGAATATTAAAATGTAACTAGATATAGTACTGTCGCTGCGTGATCCAAGAAAGTTATTCGCCGTATCCATAATGTCTGCCTCATCTACCTCAGAGTGCAGTGTGTGATAAAATGGTTTTGAAAACAGACAAGTTGAAGAATGAGACACTTTTGCAACATTTGGAAATTTTTACTGAGGCAACGTTACGCTAGCCATTGGCTTCTTCAGTCCAATACAGAGAAGAACTGTGGTAGAAGAGGAGGAGTTTGTGGTATTCAGTCCCTCATCCTGGAGTCATTGAGTTCAGTCCATCAGTTTTGAAGAAAGAACAGCATATGCAGCCAGGTATACATTCCTGATTCAATTAAATATCAGCGTTGACGTTTAGAAGCCGACCACTAAGAGGCATCCACAAGTTATCACATGGAAACTAATATCCAAGGGTTTTTTTTTTTCAATTTAAAAATGAAAGAGAAAAGATTGGCACCTACACAGTCCAAAAATGAATTCGAATCTCCCATTTTAAAGTTTAAAGCCAATCGGAAGAGGCATTCTCTTGTTATCTCTGATTGTAGGAATATTAACTAGAACCCGATTAGAAGAGGCTTTATATAGTTTTCTAAAATCCAAGAGAGGTTAATATAAACTGACCAGAAGGTATTTGCACAATCCAGAAGTTGCATAAATGTTCTTGTCTCATTATAATATACTAGCTTCGGAAATTTGAAGCTGATCGAAAGAGGCATTCTCAAGTTTTAAACGAAAACCTGGAAGAAGAAAAAACAAATCAGGCAACCACTTGAAGGTAGCCACTGGGGGATACCTAAATAGCAGTAATTGCCGTTATTATGGCTGATCTACCCCTTCCCCTCCCATCCCCTTCCCTCCCCTCACCCTCTCCTGTATTACGTAACCCCCTCTACCCCCTCTTTTTCCTCCTCTCATCACTTCCCCGCTCCCCCCTCATCTTCTCCCTTTCGTATCCCCCCCTTCTCTCCCTTTTTCCTTCCCTTTGCCCCCCGCCTCCTCTTCCTCACTTTACCCACTTATGGTACATTAGGTCTCTAATTACTTTAAAATACTACGATACAGAAACTCAAAGTAAACACAACAAGATTAATTAAATGAAATTCAATGTTTATTGCGGTTAAAAATTTTTTTTTAATAAACAAAATGGATTTAGGAATTACGGCAGCAAAAAATTTCTAAGCCAGGCTCACTAAATAACTTCGTTAATAGTTATAACACAGCTGAATAACGCTAAAAAGAATGTGGTGGAACTTAGCTGAAGTGAACAGTGGCTCGGACAGGTTGCAGTCTACTGTTAACATAATGCAAAGAATAGCGTGTGGGTTAATCACTGCAAATCTCGTCTAGTCAGCTCACTGTCCAGACGTGCTGATAGCCCCCTTTTATTTGTTATTTACTTATATAAAAGTGATACATCAGAAGTGTGCTGCTACGTTATTCTGTATTAGTTACACAGTAGGAGTAAGAGTCAGCTATGTTTTGCTGTCACTGCTCAACAAGACAGGAAAAAAGCGGCCTGAACGTCGTCACTTCTCCACCTCAAGCTACGCAGGTACCACTAGTTTAATTCACCTGGCAGAATGTATACGTAGTTTATACCTTTATTTCTTGAAAGTAAAACTATTAAACTAATTTTCTCTAGATCAAAAATAAGGGTGATACGATGGTCCGTAATATTATTAGTAATAAAGCTAAGAATAGTCTGGTAAATGGACACGTGTAATATAACATATAAACAAGTGATCGACTTCCTAGTGAGCAAACCAGGCAGATAACCACCAGTATCATCAGGATTGATTTAACAGAAGGTCGTCACGTATGTATGTTGTATGTGGTTTCCTGGGATGGTCGTCTGCTATAGTCCGGCGTGTATGATGACCCACTCAGATTTCTGTGACTCCTGACACGACTTAACCTATTAAAACAACACTACGAAAATAGCTGCTTTGTAGAGTGAGTCAACGTCTTGACTCAGGTTTAAGATCAGATCAGATATAATAAGTACAGACTATTTTTTTGATCGCACTCATTTCACCTCTCTTCCCCCCCCCTCTTTCTCTTCTTCCTCTCTCTCTCTCTCTCTCTCTCTCTCTCTCACACACACACCCCTCTTCTCTCTCTCTCTTCCCCTTCTCTCTCCAACCTCTCTTCCTCCGCCTTCTTTATCTTACTCTTTCTTTGCTCCTCATTCTGCCGCCATTCCCTCTCTCTTATTTCCCCCCTCCCTCTATATCTCCACTCGTCAGATCTTTCCTTACACCCCTTTATCCCTTCATCCCTTGTCTCTTCCTCCCTCTCCTTCCCTCTCTCCTTCCCTCACTCCGCCTCTCCTTTTCTCCCTCACTTCTCCTCTCCCTCTTTCTCTCTTGAATATCTTTCTCTACCATTTTATAAACCTGAATCTTCTTTCCTTCCATATTTATTCGTGTTATTATTTATTTCTATCATATTTCATTATTTCCTTCTTTATTATTTAACCTCTTTTCCATTTTTTCATTATTCGTCAGACTTTGACTCAGTATTTTCAAAAGTCTCACATCTCTAAATATGTCAGAGTCAATAAAATTACTCTGGATGTCAAAGGTCACCGAGGATACCTTTCTTGCGGTCAGAGGTCATAAAGATTACCTTCATGGGTCAGAAGTTAGAAAGATTATTTTATTAGAGGGTCACTGGTCAGAAAGATTACTTTATTGGAGGGTTACAGGTCAGAAAGATTACTTTATTGGAGGGTCACAGGTCAGAAAGATTGCTTTACTAGAGGGTCACAGGTCAGAAAGATTACTTTATTGGAGAGTCACAGGTCAGAAAGAATACTTTATTGGAGGGTCACAGGCCAGAAAAATTACTTTACTGGAGGGTCACAGGCCAGAAAGACTACTTTATTGGAGGGTCACAGGTCAGAAAGACTACTATACTGGAGGGTCACAGGTCAGAAAGAACACTTTATTGGAGGGTCACAGGTCAGAAAGACTACTTTACTGGAGGGTCACAGGTCAGAAAGATTACTTTACTAGAGGGTCACAGGTCAGAAAGATTACTTTATTGGAGAGTCACAGGTCAGAAAGAACACTTTATTGGAGGGTCACAGGTCAGAAAGACTACTTTACTGGAGGGTCACTGGTCAGAAAGATTACTTTATTAGAGGGTAAGAAAGATTATCTTTATTGGAGAGTCAGTCGTTATCGAAATCAATACAGATTTAAGCTCTAATCCTCCAGTTTTATTTTAGAATAAATCTGAAAGATAACTCAAATATCTTTACTCACCCCATACCCACACACCCCACTCCCCCACACCACTCCCACACCTCACTCCCACTCCAACTCCCACAATCCCACTCCCACAGATTTAATCATCTCCAAAATTTCGAGTTTAAAAAAATATGATTGAAAAAAATATATACAACATATCAAGTAGAAATATTGACAGTTTTTTTTACTCTTTGTTTAATGCGGGAAGAAACTCTGTCAATGTTTGTGGAACCAAAGTATTTAAACTTTGATTTGATTGACACATCTTTTGAAAAAAAGTTAAATGTCAGTCTGGGGAGATATTTAAGGTAACAACTGAGACTTGAAGTATTATTTTTTTTTTTGAGAAATAAACTGTATTGAGAAATATAATGTCTTGAGGAATGAGCTGTCTTGAGAAATAAACTTTTTGATAAATAAACTTCCTTGAGAAATAAACTGTCTTGAGAAAGAAACTTCCTTGGGAAATAAACTGTCTTGAGAAATAAACTTCCTTGATAAATAAATTGTCTTTAAAAATAAACTATCTTAAGAAACAAACTGCCTTTAGAAATGCACTTCCTTCAGAAATAAACTGTCTTGAGAGAAATAAACTGTCTTGAGAAATAAACTTCCTTAAGAAATAAACTTTCTTGAGAAAGAAACTGTCTTGAGAAATAAACTTCCTTAAGAAATAAACTTTCTTGAGAAAGAAACTGTCTTGAGAAATAAACTTCCTTAAGAAATAAACTTTCTTGAGAAAAAAACTGTCTTGAGAAATAAACTTCCTTAAGAAATAAACTTTCTTGAGAAAGAAACTGTCTTGAGAAATAAACTTCCTTAAGAAATAAACTTTCTTGAGAAAGAAACTGTCTTGAGAAATAAACTTCCTTAAGAAATAAACTTTCTTGAGAAAGAAACTGTCTTGAGAAATAAACTTCCTTAAGAAATAAACTTTCTTGAGAAAGAAACTGTCTTGAGAAATAAACTTCCTTAAGACATAAACTTTCATGAGAAAGAAACTGTCTTGAGAAATAAACTTCCTTAAGAAATAAACTTTCATGAGAAAGAAACTGTCTTGAGAAATAAACTTCCTTAAGAAATAAACTTTCTTGAGAAAGAAACTGTCTTGAGAAATAAACTTCCTTAAGAAATAAACTTCCTTAAGAAATAAACTTTCTTGAGAAAGAAACTGTCTTGAGAAATAAACTTCCTTAAGAAATAAACTTTCTTGAGAAAGAAACTGTCTTGAGAAATAAACTTCCTTGAGGAACAAACTTTTATGAAAACCATTCGTAATTTTTTTTTCTTTCAGGCACAATCTGGAATTTCGAATGACTGTGTTATTTTTAATGACGGTTCTATTGGGTATATAAAAAAAAAAGCAAATGAAAGGCAACAAACCTTAATTCTAAACGATGAATAAGACACATGAGCAACATCCTTGATCTCCTGGTTCACCATAAGGGATTAAAACACCTTCATTCAAGGCTAAGGGGCTGAACACCTTCATTAAAGGCTAAGGGGCTGAACACCTTCATTAAAGGCTAAGGGGCTGAACACCTTCGTTAAAGGCTAAGGGGCTGAACACCTTCAATCAAGGCTAAGGGAATGAACACCTTAAATTATGTATTCACTTCTTCCACTGCATGGAAGTCACCTATGTATCTGACTGAAGAAGCCTGCTGTGCAGGCGAAACGTTTCGTCAATAAATGTATCCAAGTGTCGCACATGTGTCTTACCTTTCAGCCTGTCAGTATACCATCTATATAATAATATAAAGATCCTAAACTGCATTTCGCTCAGGAGTGAGTGCAGTCCTGGTCAAAACGTAGAAAATATTATCAGCCTGGCATAGGGGGAATTACCAATAGACCCCTGACTGCCTTCAGCAGGGGTCTATTGGTAGGTCCCCTTATGCCGGTTACATATCTCCCCCAGGTGTTGTGGTACTGTAATATTCCCTCGAGGCTCTTGATCCAGGAAACCGAACCTTTGACCCTCCTACTAATCCCCTTACGTGCTTAGCGCGCCTCTTAGATGTACACTGTCGTCTGGCAGCAGCCAGAGAGACTACCTATTTCAAGATAACTATTTGTGAAGGTTTGTAATCGTGTATTAGTGGTAACTATTTTATTTTAATGTAACTGTGATTGCCTATTTGTAATTACTTCTTTGTAATTACAGGAACAGCGGTGGTACCGTTACATTAATATTTTCCGAAAAATACACTAATCCTGTGTTCATAATTCAGAGCTCCATTAACAGAGATATTATTATTATTATTATTATTATTATTATTATTATTATTATTATTATTATTATTATTATTATTATTATTATTATCATTATCATCATTATTATCATTATCATCATTATTATCATTATCATCATCAACACGATCATCGCCATCATCATCATTATTATTACTATTATATTAATATTAGCACTATTACTGATATTCCTCTTTTAGCCACATTATATAAATTTACTAAAGCTTTGTGAAACTGAAAAAAAAGCGAGCTGGTGTAATTCCAGACAAGGAAAAGAGAGGAAACAACCAGGCAGCACACAGCATCACCTCAACAACGAAGAATGAACTCAAACAGGCAACACTTGTAGTCTGGAGTTGCTCCCTGTGGGAAAAAAAATTTTTTTTTTTTTGCATTTTCGAATGATATACCGTAAGTCATAATACGCTTTTACAGCTCATTTAAAATGTTTCATTATTAAAATAAATAGATTCACACACACTGGAACTAATTTCTGCATGGTTAGGTTTCCTGAAAATCCAATTAGGTAGAGATTTATGGCATACGCCTCTAAACCCACACAGCCTCCCCCTCTGAAAAAATAACTAATTTTAATTTCACTGGCTTTATCTCATTTAAATAATAAAAAATACATATACTTAAAATAATTTATTATTGGAATAATATATGTATGTAGAGTCACTGGGCAGAAACAGTTGTTTGGAGTCAAATTAAATTTTCATATTTTGGAGGAAATGGGTGACGGAGGATCGAGCCTTCATGGTCCTATTTGACCCACTTGGGTTGAGCGTTTCACATTAATAAAAAGGCACAATATTGTGACTTTAACAATACACAAATAACCCGCACATAGGAGAGAGGAGCTGAAGACGACGTTTCGGTCCAATTTGGACCATTTACAAAGTTACATGATTTGTTGAAGTCTCGAGCTTCCTTTAATGTCTTTATTTTGCTGAATAAATAATCTGGAAATTGTGATGTGCTAATCCGCTTCGTTTATGTATAAATTATATGTACATAAAAAATCCCCCGGCTGCCGTAATCCAGAGTAAAAATATAACCTAGCTTTTAGTTTGAATTGAATAATGTAAACGGGATTGTAAACACATTTGAAACTAATCATGATAATCCTTCGCTAATTGTATCTGTATGAGTGTGTTTGTGTTTTATTGTGTATGTGTGTGTGTGTGTGTGTGTGTGTGTGTGTGTGTGTGTGTGTGTGTGTGTGTGTGTGTGTGTGTGTGTGTGTGTGTGTTCTATGTGTGTGTGTTTTGAATGTATATTTGTGTGTGTGTTTGTTTAGGACTGCCCCCCTGTCTCTTTCAGTTATTAAGTTACAATTCCACATAAGACTGTGGACAAACCATACCACGATTGTTTGCAATCGTGTCATAACGATTTCGCGAGTCAAGAGTGTGGACATCTATGTCACGCACCGCGTCCTCACCCACGTTATTTCTTCTTCGTGAACAAGAATTAACATTCGACCTTCGTCACAGCTCATCTTTAAAAAAAAAAGTGTAACAACTGGTCCTCTGTGTTGCTTTAGTGAAAATATCTTCTTTAAATAGCTTTTTTATTTAATGTTTTGTACATTTGCGTTGTTTACGTTGCGTTTAATTTGTGTTTCAGCCGTTTGCGTTGTGTTTAGGCTGTTGTTACAGAGAGACTCTTGACTTTTATTTGCTCCTCAGATTTTCATTCCTCCCAGGTTAGGTAAGATTCGTCAGGAAACAGAATAAGTGTTTCCTGACGTGGGTCTTAGTCATGTGATGACCCGCCACTGGAGATTTTGCTCATCTGACCGAGGCTTACCCCTCAACCCCTTTAAATTTTAAGGTTATAATTATAAACATAGTTATTTCTCCTAGAAGTTGCTACTACATTTTATCCACACACACACACACACACACACACACACACACACACACACACACACACACACACACACACACATTTAACTGGCTCGTTAATAATTGGAAGAGACAATGTGACAACAGCAGCTAACTTTCCCAACAAGGTTCGAATCCCTAGGCCCTAAGGCGACACCTTGCGACAGCCGCCTCAATTATTCATCTCTTCAAGGGTGGTTCCTAGATATCAATGAAAGGCTCTAGCTCCAAGGAATCATAGCTATTCTTTCTTGGATTGAACCTCATTCTTTCTCCTTCCTCAGGTGGAAATAGATCAATAATAATAATAATAATAATAATAATAGTAATAATAATAATAATAATAATAATAATTTAATCTGAATTACAGACAAGAATCACTGTTGCCACATCTAATAAAAACAAATACAATGAATGCCGAGAGGAAGAAATAAATACCTAATTAGGGAGAATTATACCCCAGAATTATCATACAACAATACAGTAATGCCAGATTTTTTAAATATCGCTTTGCGGTGTTGACTGTTGCCTTGCAACACAAGTTGTTGACCTCAAACAGGCAACAGTTCAGGATTATCTGTTTCAGGTTCAACGGAAACCTCTAAACTTGCATGGGGTGAAACAGAGGTGTGCCGTTCACTGGTTCAGGACGAATCGGAACCTCGTCAATGAGACCCATAGCTCAGTTGGTACAGCACTCAGCTCAGCTCGTGGTTCGATCTCCGCTAAGGATGGAAACATTGGGGGCGTGTTTCCTTAAAACACCTGCTGTCCTGGTTTACCTAGCAGTAAGTAGGTACCTGGGTGTTAGTCACCTTACACCTGCTGTCCCTGTTCACCTTCCAGTAAAATAGGTACCATGGTGTTAGAA